>NC_088789.1:5352057-5653351 GCF_949628265.1 Cloeon dipterum | reverse complement strand
GAGCCAATTTGCTGACCAAACGGCCCTGCCAGGAAGTGTGTACAAGTTAGGCATTTTCCTCATCCCACACTCTGGCAAACTGTCACTGATTTTACCGATTTTACACTTCCGATTACGTGACTTTTTCCTGGAAATAAACGGAATTGATATAATAAAATATTAACAAGAATCGTGTGTGTGTGTGTGTATATATAATATTTGCACAAAAAAGCCTTTTACTTATCCAAGCAAGCTTGCATAAGATTTAAATGGCTACTTTTCATCAGAGAAGGCAGATTTGAAATTGATAGTCGCAGTTTCCGTCTCCCATCCCGCGAATGAACCGGAAATTCGGGATACGTGCGTCGAGGAAAACGGAATCAATTGAGGCCGTGTGGGCGATAATTTCGTTAACGGCGCGTGCATGTGACTTCATGCGTTGAAAAGGCAGCGCACGATTTTTGTGCCAACGCGGCCTTTTTTCTGCTGAAGTGAGCATCGCCACTGTTCATTTAATACGCGAGTGCAAAGCTTTTTGTTCGTTTTGCAGCGCGTACTCACACACGCTTGCTCACCTAACTGCCGCGCGCGCTGAGTAAATGAGAAATGAAACAGCTCGAGGTTGCGCGAAATTAATACTCGCACACCCAGCCACCCATCTGTCGTGGCGAACAAAAGGGCAGGCATCCAGCAGTTTCTCGCGTGAAATGACACGCGTTTCCAACTTTGATTACTGCAACTGCCGAGGCGCGGGATCAACCGCGTCGCGTTTCAACATCGGTGCGGAAATTTTTCATTTGCTGTTTTTTCACTGCGCTACTGTTAGTCATTAGTCTCAAAGTGCACACGCGCAATTTCTCGACAAAGAAGGAAGCTCTTACAAAAATTCGGAACAGGATCAAATATTTTCGATTGTATTCGAACATTCTGTCAGTTTTTCTTTTTTATTTTCTTCTTATAACGTCAGCTGCAAAAGGAGCGTAAAACACCCAAAGTAGAGCTAGAGAAAACTCTTAAAACTTCGGCTGGCACAGCTATAAAAACCTTACTCCGTATTTTTCGTTTTTACCGAACTGTTGTTGACAGCTTGTTCTTTTTTGTTTGCAAATGCAGAATGGTGGCGAAATTTGATCTCAACATGCGTGAGTGACACACGAGAATTTGTCCGGATTCCACGAGAGCGAGAGCTATACACGAGCAAACACACACGCACAGTTTAATTAACTCGAATTGATAACAGCAGCTCGACTCGCTCTAGTCGCGTAATTACCCTTTTGACGATCAGATCACGTTTCCGATACAAGGCCGGATTGTGTTGACTTTGCAAACGGGACACGAACTTCGCAGAAATCCCCTATACATCGACGTCAAAAGCAAAATGTTGGCCAAAAAGCGGAGACCGCACGTAATTGTGCCACACAATTAGTCTGAAAAGCAAAGTCTATAGCTGCTCTTAAAATTAGTCTCGGTGTCAATTAGCCGATTGGTTCCGCAGCGCGGTTTCCAGGTTGCCAGTATCTAGGTTCTTCGCTTGCTATTCCAAGTTTCCACTATATACCTCGCTTGGTAATGAGCGCGTCGCTCTGTTTAATTTGTTATGCAACCAGTGTGTATCAAACACTCTCGCGGCTTGTCTTCCCTGCCTTAATGAGCCCATTCTCCTTCTGCCGCGGCGGCAATGAGGGAATGCCGCACTCTTCTTCCCTCTTGCTAAATAAAGACCTGTGCCGAGTTTGTTGTCATGGTGAAACCATGCTTTTTGTTAAGATAACATTGGTAGTCAGTGCAACACACCAATTTTACTTGTACATACTGCAAAAACGTAGTTTCAAAGTAGGAAGAGATTTTTGAAGTTCAGATATTCTAAAAAATTTTGAGTAATCGTGCTAACAAGATTTTTTATTTGAAAATACTATTGAAAGAAAGTACAGATCTGTTCTTGATTTTTTGTTTCTTTCAATTCAGAGGAACCCTGGAAAATGTTTGCCTGTAGCGCAGATTATTTATAACTGTATTCTTTTATTCTTTCCGTTCATCAATTGTTTTTCTGTAAAATTTTCACGTAAGAATACTGTAAGGGCACAGACCTCGAAGGTTCTTAGTTTTCTGTTTTTCAACTAGTGCATTGGAGATGATAAAAGCTCTATATCTTTTTAAACGTTAACCAATGACCAATTTAACTGCTCATCAATGTCAATTCAATTTTCAAATGAATGACATTTATTTCACGCGACCAATTTGCCACACAAATGAATAGGCCTTTGCACGATGTACAAGAAATAACATTTTTTCTGAAATTTCTGGGAAACAGAAAAAACTTTTTTAACGTCAGGTGGTACAAGATTCCTCTTTTCAACTTATTCTGTGGAGATGAAATTTGCTTCGCAGATTTTGTTTATGAGACTAAACAGCAGCTGCCTATAGTGAGCTATTTATTCTTTTCAATTTTTCGCTTCCTCCCTGTATCAGAAATTTTCAAAGAAAAGTGCCGATGTTGTGGAAAACACCGTGTGTAAAATAAACAAAAGCCATGTACGCGGATGTTTAAAGTAGTTTAAAATATAAATATTTAAGTGGGTTCAAATTGCTTGTCTCAAGGCTGGTTTACGATCCTATCCTACGGAGGAACGAGGAAAACTGTTTTGTGGCGTGCGGCTAATATTCCTCCACTCGTTATCACACTTGAAGCCGTGAAAAGTGGAGCTTTTAGCATTTAACCCGCGATTCTCCACTTGCGAGTACTCTCGCTGAAAGTTTCGCAGTTAGGCCTTCTAACCGACTTGAAATGCATAGAGCGGAGAACAACTCACTCACTCCCGCAAACGCTCGCTCCGTGTGCTGTGTGTTATTGTGTCAAGAAACTCGGCACCGCGCATTACCAGCATGCCTCGAGATCAAAAGTTGTCGGTGCGGTGGTTTTTGCCAGTGGCGTGAAAAGTTGCATGCAAACAAGCTCGTTCTCAACAAAAACACCACAAATTCAAATTAAGTTTGCCGCCTCGGCGTGCGAGGGAGTAATTAAGAGCGAGTTCTTTGCTCGCTGCTCCGCTTTCTTTCATCATCTCACGCGCGATTATTTTCCCGCCGGCCCAGAGCTCCTTATCTTGGTGCAACACTCGTCCTCAATGCCACGTGTGCCTTTTCGGAGCTCCAGTAGCATCAGAAGCAGAAGCAGCAGCAGAGACAAACTACTCACTCGTTCTGTGCGCGCCTGGATAGTTTCTTTGTGCGCTTGCTAACTAGATTTGCTCTGGCTCGGATTATCCTCTTGAGTGTGCTCGGCGATTCCGTTTTAAAACGCCAGCACGTACACATTCGCCTAAAATGCTTGCAGCCTAATTAACTGTTCTACGCTGTGCAGTGTTAATTAAATACGCGCAATCATCGCCAACGACTGCACAAAGCCTTGTTTATTTTTCCACTCTCGCGGCTTCATTTAAGATTGTGTCTTGATGAAGCCGTTTGACACTATTATATCAATAGTGCAGGGAGTGGAACTGCGATATAAGAGCCTATTTAATTGAAGCTGTCTGCTAATTTAAAATAGGTCAATAATTATTATGCAACAATTAAAGTAATTGGCTCCCTGTATCTTGAGCAAGACAATTTTAAATATGTATAAAACTAAAGCAGTAAAATTGTTGATGAATCGAAATTTCATAAATTGTAATTATGGTAATTATGTTTACACAATATTTTCAGTTGATCCATGCAATTTTCTGGAGGAATATTTATGTTGCTCGAAGCCTAGCTTGCAACCTTTCCTAGTTTGAAATCACAAGTTTTGTCCTTGAGCATTTATATCAGCTCACGTTTTCCGTCCGAGGGCACACACGATAATTCAGTTCCGTGTCGCAAAGTGAGGCACGCATGAGGGGGAACGCAATTTGCAATTCCATCTAAAAGCAAATTCCAATAAGCGGGCTGGCAGCAGGTCGTGAAGTTGACAACAATTCCATAAATAATGCAATGCCATCTCTTGCGTCGGCGAGAATTCAAATTCGGCGTGAAAAACAGAAAACACCTAGCTCGCGAGTGGGGAGAAAGTCGTGCAGCCACCTTTCTCTCCAAGGGGCATAAAAATGCAAAACTCAGCCTCTTCTATCTTTCAGCAGGGAATTTGCACATTTATCATAGTTTACGTCTTTGCCTGCTTTGTACGCTCGCACGTTCAAAATATCCAAGCCAGGGCATAAATATTTGAGCGGCCACGCGGCCGAAATTCCTGCCAGCGCAAGAGGTCACGTAAGAGTGGCTGCTGATATTTTGTAGCGCACTTTACGAGCTCGCTAGCCGGCCGCCTCCGCCACACGATGATAAACTTTTAAAATGCTGTCGACGTCCGCTCGCTCTCGCATCTTGCACCCTTGCTGGAAATGGGCTTTGGCTGACTCGGCTTGGGCGAAAACTCGAGCTGATTTACTCCCTCGGCTCAATCAATACGCACGTAAGGTGAGTGAGTTCACATTTGCGTACCAGATATATTATATGCACACACACAAAGCCCGGCGGTGAACAGCTGTCGTTGACAAACGCCACTCTCTGCATTGAGCGCCGGAAAAACGCCCACCCAAATTCATTATTCAAACTAGGTCGACAATCTGATTCAGTCTTTTTACAGGGAAATTATTATGAAATGTCTTGAGTGAAAAATGCAAAAAAATGTCCTCAATAAGCTTATGTTTGTGATACCGTTATGATATAAAAAAATATCAAACCTTGCCTCATATAATTTAGAATTCAAGTTCTGTATGAACATAATTATTTTGTGTGCCATAATCTTTACCAAGCATAGTAATATTGAAAAGTCCATAGCGAAAATAATTTATTTCGTAAGGTGACGGGTTTCAAAGATACAAATGAAAATGTTTTAGATTATGTTGCAGACCGCTCGTATCTTAATATAAAATGAATATAATGGTATTATCATTAAAAAAGTCCCGGACAAAGGTTTGGGGCAGCAGAAAAGATATTAAAGATTTTAGGAACAAGATGCCTATACAAAAATTGATAAAATAAATGCAAAAAAAAGGTATGGAATAGATCGTGTTGTGGGGCCTTGCCGCCACTACAAGTAAAATATCCCTTGACTGTCATAGGTGCCAGTGCAAAGGTGATTCTCATCTTTACTGCACCTTAACCCCCACTGCATAATTGTTCTCGCACGAAAGCAGTCGCATCTGATGTCTCCCGACCTTGATGGAGAATGCGTGCGAGATAGGAATTGTATAAATTGACGGAACCCGGTTTGGGTTCTGTTCTACACTTCTAATGCAACGATTATTGCCACGAAAAGTCCCAAATAAAAGAGATTAATGATTAAGGACGCAAGCTGCTCTTGTATTAATAATTCTGGCTCCTCGAACCTGAACCCTGACCGCTACAGTGTAATTAATTTTGATTGTCATAAACAGATGTAAACATAATTTCTGGGGTAGAACAAATTAGGTAGGAAACTTCAAGAATTTCTCCACATTTCCCCAAAGTTTCAGCTACATAAATAGAAAATAGATTCCGCTTCCGAAATCCAGTTCATTTAGTTAATTAATTATTTATTACTCTCCAATGTCAAGGCAGAAACAATTCAGAGTTTTCCACCAAGCTTCCTGTTCATTTTTATTTTATATTATGGGGAATGGTCGAGATAAGTCAAACCCCACAAATTGTTGCAATGCCTTTATTGTATTTGCCGTAATTTAGTCTGAAATAATATAATAAATTCCATAAATGCATAGAAAAGAATGTTAAAACTAAACACATTAAAAAGGCAAAAGGCCATTGTCAATTATTAAAATATAATATATAAAAATGACAAGAATAAAATAATAACTCAATTAATATAACACAACACAATATATATATATATATAATAACATAAGCTTACCCCTAAAAGGGAGTTGTCAGAGATTGGCAATATACAAACAGGGTAGTTCAATTATTCGTCAATTATAGGGTTCGTACTGTAATATGTACATACACGTCATTATAACTAACTAAATTCACAAACCACAAATAGTAATATTGTTCAGAGAGATAATCACTTACAAAGGGAGCTATGTGCTCAAGGTTAACGAACTCCTAAAATGTGCGGCCGAGGGAGCAATATTTGCTGCTACCGCACACGTTTATCGTCGAGTTTAGAATAACTCCTTATCAGGTTAACACGGATATACTCAGGCAGCCAGGGTAGGAGAGAGCGCCACCTTTCGGCAGCCACCATAATATAATTCAAATTACAATATGCTTCATCACATCTAAAAATTTCAGCGCCCTCCTTTTCTTTCAAATTAGAGCGTTTTTGAAAGGATTTTGCTTAGATAGAAACCTATTTTAAAAGCAATATAGCTGCATTATTCATATTTTGTATATTTTAGAACACACCATCCTCTTTAAACAGTTTATTTTCATTGAACATGACACGTCGTTTGTTTGCATTAAAGCAAAAGTAAACTGCAATTCTAACGCATGCACGACAAGCTGTAATTCACTCTTATTGGCTGCTGGTGATGCGAAATCGATGGCATTATGACTGTTAAGGTATTAACGCTCGGGGGTGCGGTTTTTGTTACAGTGGTTAACCAGCATTACGAGCCCGAGGTGCAGAATCCAGGTGGCAATGTGGGCAACACGGTGATCATGCGGTGCACCGTGCCAGCTTTCGTCAAGGACTACGTCACCGTCACCTCGTGGCTGCAAGAGCCGAATTTCAACATCTACCCCTCGATCATCAGCGGTGAGTCAAAAGCCCTTTCAATTTAACACCGCAACAACCAAAAAATGATTATTTTTTGCTCTTGCGGTTGGGAAGGCACCGAATTATTCATCCCTAGGATTTAAGTGCTCGCATTTACGCACGAAAAGCGTGGCATAAAACCAAGCCGTCTCAATCAATCAGACGAGAAACCAGTCCATTACATGATTTGATCCGTCTCGCAAGAATAATAATAAAAGTCGGCGCCGCCGGGCTCTGCAGTAAAATTATTCCGACCGGGGAAATCGCCACCTTTGCCCTCTCCAAAGGAGCAAATTAGGAGAAAAAGCAAAGCCCGGTGCTGTCGGGCGCGATTAGTATTCAAGGGGGTTATCAGCAGAAATGCAGCTCCGCCGCCGCCAACGCGTCGATCGCACGCACTTCCTCTCAATTTTTCGCTATTCAATCACCCTCCGCCCAACCGTCTTGCTCTTTTATGTATTATTATTATTCCGCGCGGCGGGTTCCCTCCCGAAGGATTACTTTCCCGGCGCACCGTGCTCCAAGTTTAATTTAGGCAAACATCACACACGCCCACCTGCCGATATGCGCACTCACCGTCGGCGGATGACGGAGACCTTTTTGTTTTTCTATCTCTGAGAGTCACTCCGCCAGGGGTGAATCCTATTAACTCTGCAAAATTGGCTCTAGCATAAATATTTTGCCTGCTTTGTGATACGCAAGGCGCTGCCTGAATAATTGAATATATGAGATGAGTGACGACAAAGGCAGCAGCAGCAGTTTAAGCCCACGCAAGCCGAGAGATCGCTTCCAGCCGATATAGTTCAACGGGGAATCTTTAATGGCATTTACCGGTGCTCGCAGTTTCGTGTTAAACAACGGTCTCTAAGAAAATAAATTAGACCGGGCCAAGGGAATTTAACTGCCAACCGAATTTTATCTTCACTGTCAAAAAGAAAGATAATTACCCTGCGCTATATTCGTGCTGCGAAATTTATTTTATTAAACTGGTTCGTTCTTCAAACTGGATTGGCCTCCTTGAATATGGTCTTATCGGATTTCATTTAACAAGTTTTGCATAATATCTTTGAAATGGAATAACTATTGAACACCAAGGGCATATTCCGTTTACAATGCTTTTGCAAACAGTTAAAGTAGAGCTTTACAGGCCAACATACATTTGCATTGTTTACTATAGTGAGTAGTTCATTGGTTGGTATTTAGCAACAGTTTATCTTTACGATGTGCAATAATGAGGTCAGGACCATCCGGACCATCGAACTTTTAAATTTTATATTTTTCTGAATTTCTAGAAGGTTAAACGTTTTTTTCACTAACTCGTCTTTCGCTTGACTTCGATCCCTCTCGTCGAGATCGATCCAATGGTGTGCGAATTTGTAGGAAGATTCGCTGAATTTTGAAATAAATTATGATTTCCAAAAAGTAGACAGAGCTCGCCTCTTGATTAGCATGCAAACTTTTGAGCTGCTTTTTTCAAAAATTTAAACGGCTATACCTGGGAAATTTTTAGCTATATATCCAAATTTTTATTCAAGTAAAGGATTTTTTACACAATTTCAGTAAAGCTTCACTTTTAAAGAACGTCATTTGTTTATACTTCCGTGCCTTGCATTGTAAACTAAACTTTGTGTTTTCATTAAGTTCAAGGAAGTCGTACAAATCAAGACAACTCTTAATCAAAGAGGGAAACCTTTTACAGTTGTAACTGGGGATTCTAGATGACAAAGTTTCTAATTACACACCAGAAAATAACATCCATGAAATGAGCATCTCTCGTAGCTATACTGTAGGAATTAAAATAGAAATATATTTGCACATCATTGCTGAGGTGTACTTTATTTAAATTAGGGTCAATTAGTATTATTAAACGCCATGCCTTCTAGAAATTTTGTTCATAAACAAACAGGAGTGTCTAGAGGACATTTTAGCGGCTTTCAAATTGTTCTTAATTAATTAATATTCAGTCTCAACCAACTTGTCAAATATAATGGAGTATTCTTTAGTACTTCTGGAAAAACTCGGTATTAGCATTCATCGCAATTCAAATCCTTCTTATTAAAGGTATTTTTTCACATAATTCATGTCGATAACAACTTACTCTTGGGATGAAAAGCTTTTAAATATATGACTGGCAAAATTTTCGGGCCACCAAGTTTCTCATCTTTGAGCTTGCTTGCGTCATTTGATTTATGAGCATTTGTATTTATACGCGCAGCTCAGCCGGGTTAAAACCCTTTCAAAAGTTTGAGATCGACATGAAACCGCGCGAGGTATATAGCGAAATCAATTTGATATCTTTTCGCCAATGCCGACTGCCGCGGTCGAGCATAAAGAACACATTTTGCCGGGGCCGAGATTGGAGGAGGCGGATGAAAACTGCATTTGCAAGTGGGTCTTAAGCGCGGCGACGGGCGCGGCACAAAGGAGAGAGGAAGCGTCGGCAGCCAAATTTCGTGGATAATCATCTATTCTGCATGGGTAAGCGCTCTTTCTCTGCACCGAATGGATTTTTGGAGCCAAAGACAAAGAGCGTTATTGACTGAGAGGGTGGGCGGGGAACGTACATTATCTGCCGGCACGTTCATTTTGTACGTAAGAGAAAGAGAGATTTAAATAGAGAACGATCCTTTATCCCTCATCGTTGGCAGGCTTCATTTCGAAATTCGGAAAGAGTCACACATTGGCTGAAAGGACCCAGGCCGGATTCTCGGTTTCAAAGGGAGGTCCATACCGCACCGCACCGCACGTGTCCCCAGGCGAACCCTCCTAGGGTGTCTCTGTGTTTGCCGTATAAATTTATTTAAATGAATCCGCCGCTGTGTGTGTGCGCGCGCGTGAGAGTGAATCCTTGTTTCTCTAGCAATTCAACCCGACGTGCCGGCTGCCGCGTGTTTTACATGTGTTATTCGCCTGGCGTCTCTTATTTAAACATCGCACATCATTAAACCGACCGACGCGTGTGCAAGCTCTCTCTGCTTCTTCCCTCGCAGTTGCAGCGACCGAGAATTCGGCGAGTTGTGTGGAATGTGCACAAAGACACGCACTCACACACAAACGTTGATGAGTTAGTCGGAAAAGCGGCCGCGATTGCCCTTGGGAAATTTCACAGCGCGCTCTACACACGCCCACAATTTTCTTGCGGTGGTACGCATGGAAAATGCAAATTCGGAGAATTTCATTTTGAGCTATAACGAATTCTTATAATTAGTTGTTAGAAGGAAATGTTAAACACTGTAAATTTATCGCTTTTTTAAAATTATTTGTCTCCCTCTACCTCTTTTTGCACAAATATAAAGTCGCAAAATGCATGTTTTTTGGAAGACGGAGGTTGATGGCAATTATATTTGAATATTCACTAAGTGGATCCTCGGTATTAACTATTCTGAATTTTTGCCCACTTAGTTTAGCCGCATTTTGAGCTCAAAATCCGGATCCCTTTCACAAATTTCCATTTAAATGTCTCGGGATGACTGAAAGTGACTTTTCTGACATTTAGCCTCATAGAAAACTAAAAATACCACTAATCGTGAGAAGACGATCTTTGATTGGAGTGTGTACGTTCACCGCTTGGGCGGAATTGTTAGCTGAAAAAAATCATGATTTTTTAATAATACCATATCAGAGATTTGAGGGTTGTGAGGGTTAGTATGAAGAGGTTTTTGGAAGAATTTATCTCTTCCAAACTATACCTTGGAAAACTTTGCTGAGAATCTAGCCCAAGGACATTTACTCTAACCATGACAGCAATTTAATCAGGAAGAAATGATCATAGTGATTAAAAATATAAGCCTCAGAAACAATTACTCTTTTGTACATTATAACATAGATCTAGTAAGCTTGTAACATTTTTTTCATATTAGATGTTCTGGAGCGATATTAGCTTCGTGCAATAAAAATGGTTTAGAAAGCATCGCTGCCGTAGAGAAAAAAGCTTTTAGCTGTAAAAATGGCGACCGCAATTACTGATTACTCTTTCTTTTACTGCCCTATATACTGCAAATCAATTTTAAGCGGAAGTTTCAAAAGGATCTATTGCAGTTTTTTGCACAAGTAGGTCGCTTTTGCAATGGTGCAGCTGTCCTGCATCTCTCAATATTTGCATTTGATGCGAGCAATATTGTTCTATTTCTATTCTCGCATGGCTGTATGAATATGTCGTACTTTCTCTCTCTCCCTATGCGACTCCATAAAGTAGCATACGCTCGAGCAGAAAATTTCCATTCTCTGGTGCAGAAAGCATAGCATTGCAATAAATCCTGCATGCCACGCGCGCGAGTTACGCAAAGGCTTTTTCCTCATTTTCATTACTCGGAAATGCAGATTTTTTGCTCTTTGCCTTTACCCGCACACACATATGGAGTAGAGAGAAGTATCTGAAACCATCCATCTGCAGGATTCCGCAGCAATTTTGCTCGCAGAAGCGTGCATCAGGGGCGAGTAGGTTTGATTTATCTCGAGGCCTTTGAAGTGAAAAAGCACATTTGCGCGTTTTGATATTCTAGCCACCGCCGGCACCGGTGGGAGAAGTCTCGAGGGACTGCTGGAAAAGTCCGTAAAAGCGTCAGGCAGGGCTGGGTAAAAAGAAGCCGGGTTCATTTGGCCTTGTATTGACCACACAGGCCGTTTCCGTTCCTTTTCAAGAGCGCGCGCGCCGACTGATTGTCAGTGCGGCCAATTCTTATTCCGCGCTAGATAACACTTGTAGTAAATAATGAAACACGAATCGCCCACCGGAATCCCAACGATCGCATTCTGTGCCGCCCTTCGCGCAGAATGGAAACAAAAGGCGCGCTCCATGCAGCAGCCCAGATTTCGCCAGCGGCTTGAATATCTCTCAAGCTGCCTGCTACCAGCTTCCTCTCGATACTGATATGAGAAGCCGTTGCGCGTTTTTCCTTGTTTGCTCGAGCACAAAACGTGTCCCGTTTTTTCTCGTCCTTAAGGGACATAATCTTTTATTAACTTTTCCTTATGGCCCAACGGTTTTAATTCTATCATAAAAAGGCTGCTTCCTCTTGACTTCTGTGGCCTACTGCTCCGAGTTGTATGCTCAACCCTTTTTTTACTGCTAAATACGCTCCTGCTTCCCATGAATGTGAATTAGTCATAAGTAAAAACTATCTCTAATTTCCTCCATATTATTAATTTATTTGAAAACTTGGCATGGATATTCTGGTTGGTTGATTTCTTTCTTAAAACCTTAGCAGGAAAAGGTAGACTTCATTATTTAAATACATCAACCCAGGCTTAAGGTCAATTTTGCGCCAGATTTTGGCAATTCGATCGATCACAGCAATCTAGCGGTAAACTTGAAATCGCAAGAGGGCAATTAGCAAGGATTTTGCTTCAAAATGTTCAGCCATATTTTATGTGGACGATGGAGACATTAAGTTTGGTCAATACTAACAGTCTCCATTTTTAAAATTTTGCTTAGTGAGAACAAAATTCTCCCTCGTTTGCTAAATTAATTATTTTTTTTTGCATTTCACTCTTTTACTCATTTGAGCTTTTGTTCAGTTTCCACATGGCTTCACAGACAAAATGAGACAATTTTGCAACTCTTTTGAAAGTCATCCCTGTTTACAGTCATATAAAAATGCTGTTTTTTAATGAGCTTGCAAGCAAAAAGCTTTTTCCTGCTTAATTAAGCCAGCGTGAAGAATAACTCAATTTGCATCACATTTTGTGAGCTCACACTTTTACAACCTGTGCAATGCATAAAATTTAAATAACAATTCCGGTGTGCCATTCGGAATGGCGCTCAAGAGTAAATCTCCAATTTCCTGCACCGCTCTTTTATAAAGCGGCCGCTTCCTTTCGAACGTGCGGATGGCCCGCAGCGATCGTTATTGTCCTGCTGGCCGTCTTTCGGCGCAAATCGCGTCATCGGCAAAACCGAGAAACGAGTCCGCTCCGGCAGCATGCAAAAGGCCGAAATCCGAGAGAGCAATTTCCGTTTGATCTAATAGCAGGCGGCGGGCGGTACGCGCGTCTTGGATAAATAGCTGCCGTGTTGTTTACCCCTGCAAAACATCCGCGGGCCAAACCGAACAGCCGCCGGCGGATGAAAACGCAAAAGTGGTTCGCCGATATGTATTGATCTGGCCGCTTTTCCTCTATCTCTCGCGCTCGATGGCTGGCCGAGTGATAAGTTTGCCACACGTGCGAAACAACAAATCTGCTGCGGCAGTGTACGGTCAAATAGCCTCTGTTTGTCGGCCGTTGAGTTGTGTCCATTGCCCAGATTGAAATCGAGAGAGCACGAACCAGGATCCGATAGCATCTAAATTATTACTTTGAACACGCTGAAATATTATTTCCTATAATGATTGCGTTTATTTTGGTCTTCTAAAAGAGGTTGCCAATTTTGTCATAGAGTTTGCTTCATTTTTCAATGAGGAATCAAACTTAGATATTTAGTTTCCCGTTGCTCATAATGCTTAGACGCTGTCGACATGTGGGGTCAGCTGATATCTAAAAATCAATTTACATATTAAATTAAAGTTAATATTCCAATTTTACCCGTTCGCGCGAGAATTGAAGGAATGAAACCTGAACCGTTTAAGAAATGATGCTTAAACAAAGCGGACAATAAAATGTGACACCCTCCCTACTCACGGTGGAAAAGACAAGGAATGCGTCAATTGTTTCTGCGACTGTTTGATTGCCTGTTGGATTTTCCTTTGTTTCCTAATTTCCTATGTTGTTTTATACCATTTATACCAAGCAAGTTATAAGGACCAATAGAAGTTAGGAAAAGTCACAGCAAGGCAAGTTGTGGGTCCTAATTTCTATTAACTTAAATATTGATTTCCAAAAATTGCAACATCGCTCTGATTTCCAGAATATTTTTCGAAATATGAATAAAAATTTCGAAGCCAGTGTGCTTTAAAGGTAGTGAAATTCAACAAAATAACTGTCACAAAAAAACGATTCGGGCAAAATTTTAAGCATTCAGGATGGTCGTAAAATTTGTGCTCAGTTTTCATTACAATATACCTACTACAAAAACGAAATTGGGTCATTACGTTAAAATTTTTGGTTCTAGCTTTCATTTTTAATTTAGCCTGCTTTTAAATCGACCACGCCATTATTTTCATCATGTATTATTCCGCGAAAACGATGAAAGCGAAACGTTGGTATCTGGATTCCAATGCCCCGCTCTTCTCTCATAAAGTTCAATCCTGAAACGATCCACAGGGGCATGGAGGAGAGACAATTTCCAAGGCAACCGCGGCATTAATCTCCAGTTTTGCGAAAATCCTTTGGTCGGGCCCGAGCACAAGCTCTGTTTCCACACAGTTGTGAATGAATGGCGAGGCTTTAGTATTAAAAAGCGATCGGAACGGGAAAGCGGGGGGTGAAACGACGCGATGCGAGCTGCACACACCATTCAGCTCGATAAATAAAGCATCAGCAAAACATTGTAAATTAAACTGCTCTAATTAGCTGGCGGGCAGAGCTGAGGATCGCAAATTCGAACACAGATAACAAGCAGTCCTTATAAAGTGGATGCTGCGCCGCACGATCGCAAATTGCACTCTGGGATGGATTCCGAGGCAGCTTTTGTGTCTGTTTCGCACCAGCGGGGAAATCACCGTGCCTTTTTCGAGCGCCGAACCCGAGTTGCCAGTCTTTTCTCTTCCAAAGTCTGCCGTGGAGCGAGGATCTCCTTTTTGTGCGCAGCAACTCTCGAGTATCGGAGAACGGCTCTTATTTAATCCTGCACAACAAGCTGGCGTTCATTCGCCCTTTAATGCGTTGAAGATTTCCTGCGGCAAGCATAATTTCGCACAATAACGGCTGAAAAATGTCGGCCATTCGATCGAACAAATGGGGATCAACGCGGCCGCTGTAATAGAGGATATAAATACTTAATAAAGTCAATTCAGCCTGTAAAGCATGAAATGCCCTCTCGAGCGGCTGCAGCCAGTGGATGGAGCTGGTTGGCGAGGGTGCTACGCCGGCCTGTGCCAATCCGCCCTCTTTCACAAGCGCTAAATTTAATGAGGTACTTGAGAGTCATAATGAATGGACCGGCAGGACGTGCACTGCAGACTCACTGCAAAATCGGACGGCACGCTGTGTAGCCATTGAATCAAGATCGCACATTACTCACACTCAAACATGCTCAAAACAATCGGTAAATAAAACGTGCTACTGCGAGAATCAAGACTCGAGACCATTGAAGCCACTCTGACTAATTTATTTGATCAACAGAGCCATGTACTTTTCGTTTAATCTCTTTTAGATTTTTTAATTTAATTATGGCATGACTATGAACTTGTTGTTCAAAACAAAAAAATTGTGTATGATGTTATACTGAGAAATCAAATTTAACATTTGTTTCATTTAATGTTTTTAATGTATAGAAGAGGCCATGATCCTTAAATATTTATATTTGATACCATTAGAGAATAAGCGAGTCTGTTCAAAATTGTTTTTCAAGATGGTTTTCCAAACTAGCTGTGTCAAATTTTCTCTTCCCTCTTCAATTACTAAAAAATGAGGATTTTTCTTTGAAATCTTTCATTTGAAAGCATAAGCTTTAGATTCTTTCGTAAACTTGGTCAATAAATTGATTAGTTTTATTTCTAATTTAGCCAACAGACTTATTTTCAAACCTTCCTGGAAAGTGTGGAGAGCGCATTTCCAACAGCATTACCCCCTTGGGAAATATACAGCCAATACGTTGTTGCTTGATTGGAGCGACGATATAGGCGCTCTCAAGTTGCTTATATTTGTCTTTTCCCATTACGGGGGATTTGACTGCTTTTTATCGGCCGAGGGAAGAGAAGCGCCGCTTTTTGCATTGCACTTTTCTGTTAGCTGGCGTGGCGCCAGTTATTTTTGTCGGTTCCCTGAGTGTGTTCGTCTCAGCACTTGATGAGTTTCTATCGCAACAGAGGGAAATGGTTGAGAGATTGCTCTGATATAGGAAGGAACGAGACAACAAACGGAACTTTTGTTTATTCCGCTCGTAATGGAAGATGACTGTTTACATACTAAAGCGAAAGCTAATTTTTGACTGGTTCTTGCTTTGCGCCTCTCACGAGGTTTCCTTCCAAACTCACTTTCATATATTTATAGGGTGTTCTGATTTTCCATTCACTTGCTAGCAAAATATTTGCATTTTTTACCCAGCATCACTATTCTAACCTATGGCATTATTCCATTGTGTGTTTACAGACGGGAAATATCACATGCTGCCCAGCGGCGAGTTGCTCATCAGCGACGTGTCCCGAGCGGACGCGACCAAGAGCTACCGATGCAGGACGCATCACCAACTCACTCTAGAATCCGTCGAGAGTTTGAACTCTGGCAGAATACAACTCACTGGTGAGTTTACTCTATGTAGAAATAAAATAATGGAAAGACAGAAACTTTTTAAAAAACTTGGAAAGGTTTTCTGTAAGCAACAAATACTTATACCTTGCTATGCATACCAAATTTGGACCACAATTAATGGAATCAAAATAAAAAATATATTTATGTTTAAATCTTGAAATGACGTACACCTTGCAGTTTGATGTAAACTGTGCCGCATAACAGTCCTTCACTGAGGGTGGCAAGCTATCAGTTATAAATAAAAGCTTTCATTTAAATGGAATTTTTTTTCCCCAATCTTTTAGTAAGTAATATCTGATTTTTTTGAAGGTTGCGGTAAAAAAGCCTAGTAGCACAACAAGAACGAAGCACGTGAAGGCAATAAATATACTGCAGCAAAGTAGAACTGGTGGAGGTAGAAAAATGCCTGCAGTAAATTCCTTTTTCGGGGCGAATTCAAGTTGTAAATTGCGGCGGGACGCTCAGAATTGCGCGAGGCGCACGGCCGTGTGCAGTTTTTTCCTTTCTCTCTCCAAGTGAGCCGAGTCTGGTTAATTTTTCAGCGAGTTGTGTGTAATTTAGCCCATTGTTTGGCTGCAGAGCAAACGGGGCGAGCGAGTGAGCGAGCGTTCGTTCTTTCACGGCAGCCGAGAGTTGCTCCCGCGTCTTTCACGCTCTTTTTGTTCTTTTCTTGCCACACGTTCAGGGGGTTGATGCTTAATGGTATAGTTGGCGGCAATTACAATGATTCTGCGCGCGGCCCTCGCTCAAAGAACACGGCACGGGCCCGCTCGCAGTAATTATTTCGCCTTTGTGGCCGCCCGCACAACTTTTTATTAAATCCTGCCCGCTGCTCTCTGAATAATAAACCGGCGTCGCTAAAGAGCCCGTGCGAGAACTAGAGAAATCTTAAAATTTAATCAACCACTCTGCGCCAGGCGAGCGTCGAGCAAAAAAGCTGGCAAGGAGCGGTGAAATGTAATTTCCAGATTTATGTCCACTTCCGGGGGCGGCTTGTTATTAAGGCTGACTTATTTATTTCGGAGCGGGGGCAAAAAGCTGCACGATTTATTCGCTCCAACAGCGGTCTCGGCGATGATATAACCCACGAGTTGGAATCATTATCAAAAACTCGTTTGCGGAAGCTGCCTAACTATAGGCCTTGGGCTATTTCCAAAAAAATGAAATTTATTTATTAGGCACTACTGCCCTGTAGCAGTTTTTCTTCATGTCGCCGGGCAGTTTTTACAACTGACGACAAGCAGCTTTTTGCTTTGACCGCGGGTAGAAAGTCGGCCATTAATTTTGGACCACAACAGCAGGCACGCCATGAGGGAAACCCAACACGCAGTGCCTTTATTTTATGCAAAAAAGTATTAAAAATGGCGTCAAATGGAATCTAGCCAATCAAACAAACATGTAAATTAAAAACAGAAGAACAGAAACGTTAAATTCATTTTTTAATTGAATAAAAATAGCAATGTTAGTTTTAAATCAGGAAGCAAGGTGGGCACCAGAAAATTCATTCACTTATATTCTCTTTATTTTGTAGTAAAATTTCATGTAATTCAGTGACGTTATTAATATTCCTTGTGCCCCCGTTAATTCTCTAACAAATTTTGTCTGCAATATAGCTGCTTCTGGCCGACACTCACTCACAGGAGAGAAGATGAAGTTGGTTTTAAAAACTTTTATTTGCACTGTGGCAGGCCAGAGCGTGTCGAAACTCGAAAACTACTCGTACAGCCTCTCCCTCGGAGGCCCTGGCCGCTTGAAAAAGTGGTTTGCCTTGCCCAGCAAAACAACAACCCTTTCTCTCACTGCTCCTCTCGAATAAAATTTTACAACACCATCTCAGCAGCACTCGAATGCTCTCGAAATTTTATTTTACTAGCTGTTCAGCGCAGGAGAAGAAAGACTTTTTGCATAATCGGAAGAGGCGAGTAGAATGAATTATTCAAAGCGCTCAAGATGCCGATCTTCCGTTCCTTTCATTTTGCGAGTGTTTCAAAGCCATATAATTAAGCTAAAAGTAACACCAATGGTCTCGCTCAATATATTTGTCTTCGGCGTCCCCCACACTGGCTTTCCAATCCCAAAAACAAAGAGGGCCAAGTTATTTGCCAGGTTCGGCAGGCACGTGTGTATTTCGGTCTAGACGAGTAAACTATATCGGGCCGACGACGGCAAAGGCAAACAGATGGCTCGCTTCGCTTCGGCCACGCAGTAAACCTGACACGGGGGTGACTGGCCAGAGAAGAGACACACTTTGCCGCTGGCCTCCCCTCTAAGGAGGGATAACCACTTTGGGCATCATTATAGGAAATCAATTAAGCCCTTTGTTGTGTTTCCAGCCAAAAG
Organism: Cloeon dipterum; assembly: GCF_949628265.1. Lineage (NCBI taxonomy): Eukaryota > Metazoa > Arthropoda > Insecta > Ephemeroptera > Baetidae > Cloeon > Cloeon dipterum. The sequence continues at coordinate 5,634,951 of NC_088789.1, read as the reverse complement.
AGAGACGCTAGTGATGACTTCGGCTCTCTCAAGCAAACACGCCGCCGGCAGAAATAATTGCACAACTCTTAAATGGAATACTCGGATTTCTCTTGGCTGGCTTCCGCCTCTCGAAAACGACGGAGAGGAAATTGAAACACGCCGTTCTCGGCGGTCGGGCAACATTTTTCTCCCTTTCACTTTCCTTGCCTGCTCTCGTTTCCTGCCGAGCAAAGTTTTTAAATTAGAAAATGAGGCCGGGTGGCAGTTAACTGAAAAGATTATTGGCGAGAAAAGTTTTCTTGTTAATAACCACCCTGATACTTCTGCAATTGACTGGAAATCTAAATTATTTTTGCGAGCTTTTCAATTTAGCTTGGTACTGATTTTCACTGAGTTTTATTCATTCAGGTTAAAAGAAAGATTTGTTTCCATCAAATCAATTGGTATGAAAGGAAGCTATTATTTATTTGGCCGTCATGACAGAGGCAAAATTCGACCCAACAAATTTCTCAAGCCCATTTTTTACGTGCTCGTTCGCCGCCTTGATCCGGGACAAAGAAAGCAATTTTTGCGGAGCGTTTTCGACGCCGTACGACAGCCACTCTGGCTGCATTAAAACGCCATACATCTCATTTTTCACGCGTCAAAAACAGTCATGAATCAACGCATACTTTCGCATGTCGACCTGCGCGCACAACAAAGCCCGCGCACGGGCCATGGCGAAAAGCGGCGAATGGAATAAAAGGCTTTGCCAACGAAATAAACAATGCGGCATTATTCCAGAGCCGAAAAAAACTACTAATCCAGCAGGCCTGTGCGCAGGGCTAATCCCGGCATAAAGTGCTTCATTAGTGCGAAACGTCTGTCCGTCCGTCCTTCCGTCCATTTGTTCATCCCGAGAAGTTTGCAAGTTTCTCTCCCTCTCTCGGAATATAATTGCATTATTCCTCGGGGCCGGAATTTGCAGACAAGTTGCCGGCGCGGCCAAGAAGTTTATTATTGCAGGCTGGCCATTAATTTCGTTCATTCGGACCGCAGATTAAATTAAACGTAGGCTTTCGCGCAAGCAGGTGTGTCTCCCATTTGGCCGAATCCGGGCCATTCTCCGTAATTAATGCCTGCAAACGCCGCTTCGTTAGCGCTCCCAACAGCAATTGCGTTTTGTTTTTAGTTGCTCTTACAACGAGACTCCTCTAAGGTGAGGTTAAAACCGTTAATTGTAAGTTGTGTTTATTTCTTGTTTTAATACCACTTGATAACTATATTTATGGCAACCTTGGTCAAATGAACAAGAGGAAAAAATAACTACAATTTTTTGAAGAAGCTTTTCCTGTTTGCTGCTCAAGATGAATCGGACTAATTTGATGGCCTTTCGACCATTTAGGCCCCCCATGAAACGCAGAGGCATTTCGCAAATTACCGACCAAGCACTTTTATTGTGCACATATAAATCAAAATCCTTGATTCCCAGTTGGGGGAACAGCAACCAATAAAAATGTGGATTTAACATTTATTTGTCCTCTCCCAAAGTTCCACTCCATTTATTTCCCTTCCAAACTGCAGGGAATTTTGCTCCGTATGATAATTCGGGTCCTCCGAGATGTCTGCTCATAAAACGCGGCTGCCCGAAAGTTAAGCAACACAGTAAAATGCCGACTTTGCTGCAGCAATCTGCGAAAAATCCTGCAGGAAATCTGTTTGCCTGCATTTTTAACCGTGCGGGGAAAAGCCGCTTTTGTGCGCGCAGCTTATTTATTCGCCTTCTCGCTCGCCGTGGGCATTGATTTTTTTTCACAGAGCGAAGAACAAACCACGCCGGAATTATTTAGCATTTATTCGTTGTCCGGGGGGACGTGTCTTTCTCGGCGCGCGTGTTTGTTGTTTGCAGCAGCGCGCGTTCAATTAATTCAAGAGCAAAAATGGACTCTGCAGCCGCGGGAATTGTGCTCCTCTCTCTCTTCGTCTAGAAAAGGATGGACGCGCTGGACCTCGTCCATTGTGCAAAGCACACTCTTCTCCTCCGCACACACATGCTTTTTCTCTACTGCCTTGGGGGATCAAATCTCCATGCGTGTCCGCTTTAGCAAAACGCAAGCAAGCAGAGATCCATTGTTATGATTCATTAAATGGCATAAAAAGAATATTTTTTGAAAATTCCTAGTTTGCTTTGTAAATATACATTTTTTGCAGTTAAAATATATACAATGGGCACTAATTTTATATTTGACATAGAACGACAACAATTAGCTGAATGACTTTTAAATATGGGCAGAGGATAAACAACATCATCATCATTTATTTATTAAACACTATCATGTGTACAACGAAGTAAATATTACAATTTGTCATTTTATTTAGCTGGGTACTTTCCAGCTTGTGTCAGAATCATCTTGTTTTTATCACATCTAAGAAAATGGTAAAAGTCGATACTCTCATCACAGAGTTTACACACACACAAGTAGGTAGAGTTTCGCTATGAAAGTACGTTTCTTCACATTGAATCATTTTATAAACTGTAGACACAGCGGTAATCTGTTCTGCGTTTAATTAACACCTCAAACTACCCAACTTCAAATAAATAGGATAAATTTTAATAATTATAAGTACCCGGTTTAAGCAAATTAATATCAAACCAATTGATGTTAACGCAAATTTCACCAATTAAAACTTAAATGATATCTATAATAGTCTATTTTAATTTAATTGCTTTGCTTTCTATGATTTAGTTAAGAGAGCAAATAAAGAACAGGCTTTTAGTTGAATTGAGTATATCAATTCTTTTCGCTTCTTGTTGTGGCTAATTTTAATCTAAAAAATACCCCTACCACAAAGCTTTTTTTAATAATCTATAGCAATATTTAAGATATATCAAAAGTCCGGAGTGGAAAAACTTTTAATAAGAATGATCTTCACGTTTGAGCGTCAAATCACGTTTCGGATCGAGATTGAGCTCTGCGTGGAGTCTTTTGTGGTCAGGCGTGATAGTGGCAGGAAGGAATATTGGCTGCATGAATTGTGCATCAAGCACGCTCTCGAGCGCTCGAGCTCGTTTCCTGCTCGCCTAGCTCCCTTTCGCTCTTTTCTCTTCTGCTCCACGGCCGTACGGAAAACACAAGAGCCGCTCTTAAAAAACACTAGTCCGGCTGTATTTGCATATTATTAAGGGGGCGATGCATGCACGCCACGAAATGTACGTATAATAACATGCGTCGGGGATTAGCCACTTGAGCCGCCGACGCCGCCCACGCGCAGAGTAATTTCGCATGCCTTGTTTTGCATGAAAGCGCCTCGCGTTTTTCATACTCGCCGGAGTGGCTAAGCAAGCGAGAAGAAGAAAAGTCTCAAAAACCACCCCGAGCCTGCCAAATGGGGGAAAAGCCGCTGCCGCCGCCGCCGGAGCTTGGCTGCGGCGATTTGTGGCTCAGCGATTTGTTCTTTACGCTTCCTTTATTCCAGCGCAAATTGCCTGGACATTTTAATAGGCCGCTAATAAATCTCGGGTCTAAGTAGCAGTCCTATATAAATAAAGACACTTATTGCTTAACATTTGCAAAATCTTTAAACCTGCAAATTCATTTTATAATTATCCGTGACGTAAAAATTGAAATAAAAATCATTCAAACAGATATTTAATACTTTTCAGACGCGAATGCTTGAGACAAAGATTGTATGTTGTTATCTTTTATCACTCATCGATTGATAAAGGAAAATTGGAATCATCTCTACTGGGTTATGCCAGAATTTGAGGTTTATATCATCACAAAAAAATGATTTTTTCTCTATTTCACCATTATTTAAACATTGGCACGGGTTTCCCTATTTAATTTTAAAAAAATTGACCTATTTCTCCTGCCAAAGTGAATGAAAATTAGAAATTAACTTCTCTAATATTTCCTGATAAGAAAAATGAAACTATATGTCTCTAGCCGCGAAGCAACCGCAAAGTGAACGGTGCTCTCTTATTTTTCTGTCTATTGTGCACTTTTAGTTTTTAATAAAATATATTAATTAAAAAGGCATGCAATCTGTCCTGATTAATTTTGAATCTTTTTTTTGTAGATGTGCCAAAATTATTGTTTTCTTTTGAAATATATAAGATTCAATATCCGCATGACATGATAAAAAGGACACGAAACCTTGCCCAAAAATAGCGTTTGTCGTAACGAAGCAATTTGCTCAGGCTTAATTGGTTGTTGGCTGTTTCAGAAATCAGAGGGCTGGTTCACCCGACGCTGTACGACAAATTAGTGACGCTCACTGCTCGAGTAGATGACACGGTGGTGGTTCCGTGCGTGGCCTTAGCCAACCCTCGACCCAGCTACAGGTCTGTATTTAATTGTGCGCCCGTTCGTTCTCTTCGTTCGTTCGTTCGTTGTGTCTGCATATATAACACGCGCTGCTCTCTCGGACCACTCAGCCGCGACATTTTAATTAACGCGAGCGCGCGCGACACCCTTAATTGATCACATTGCACGCTCAAATTCGCGATAATTGATTTGCGCCTAACAAGGTCGGCGAGCCTGCAATTCATTCACCTGTCTGCATGCAGTATAACTGCGCCGCCAACAGCTGCATAACTGGGTGATTGTTAGAATTCCGCAATTGAATCACACAAAAATTCAGAGTATGTCAATTTGCAGACTTTTTTTAGATTTAGAGTGGATTGATACAGGGTAAAAATTAAAATTAATTACAAGTGTTGACTTCAGTTAGCAGATGATCGTATTGTCAGTTTGAATAATTATATCAACAGTGTGCCATAATTAAATCAGGAGCAATTTACAATTAAATTTCAGAATTTGCCCAATAACTCGCAAAATTAAATGGTATTTCTGTAGGTGTATAAGCATCAAAATCTCACTGATTTAAAAGATTTCGAATTCAACGATTCACATCTTTTTGAAAAATCCATGCTTTAAAATTTAATTTAATCCTCGTTTTAAATTACAAAATGAGCTATTTTCGTTCATTTTTTAGACCAAAATATGATATCAGAAATTTAAAACTTAAAAAAAACCATTTTTATGTGCCGGCCGTTTTTGCAATGAATTCCATGCCTTCCCTCTTCTAAATTCGCAATCGATACGCCTGGCAAAGTGTGCAAAAACTATAATCAGCTATCGTTCTCTCGCGACGGTACACAGAGCGTGCCGAGCAAATAAATATAAATGCCTTTGGAGGAGCATCGTGTTTGCGAAGGCGGCTGGCTGCTCGATTTGCATGCGAACAGATAACCCTTTGGTGCTGCCAGCACAATCCCGAGGCGCGAGGAAAAAAGCCTGCGAGAAAACGCGTCACGATGGCGGCTCTCGACTCGTGTATTTGCCTCCTTCTTTGAGGGGGTGGTGGCGGGCGAATTTAAAACGACAGCTCCTCGGCGATGCAAAACAGCATCGAAGGGCATTACCATACCGTGAATAGCCCTCGTTCCCTCTCTCGGCGAGGCCCGCGTTTCGCTGTAAAATCCTCATTCCGTCAAGTGTGCGCATATCCCTCATTAACATTTTGCCAGCGAAGACGCGCTTCCTTCAAACGGTTACTCTCTCTCGCGAAGCTATTCCCTTCCTTTTGTTCCGCGCCAAATTAAATCCCAGGGCTCCACTCTCCGCATGTGTATCTTCATTCACTGAAATGAAACTGCCACTGATGTGATCTAAATTTGGGGCGCCGCTTCCAAGAATGGAGATTTTCCAGGATATTATTGTTCCAAATTGGAGTGTCATTTCAGGATTCAACCAATTTGAATATTTTTCCTCATTAGGATATTACATGTGTATGATTTTTCAGTTTATAAATCGGTAACAATGAATTTCTCTGGCTATATTGCTCATTAATAAGACTTTTAAATTAAGACGATCGACAATTTTTTTCTGAGCTTAAAATCAGTGTGGGACCATCAACTGAGCAAAAATCAAGCAATTGAAAGCCAATCAAACCCAATTTAAAATTAAATTTTAAAAACCTTTTAAATCTTTCCGATAATCATCTAAAAGTGACAAAATTGCCTGCAGAACCATAATATAGATTACTTTGAAACTAAATTGGTCATAAAAACCATCTAAAAAAGGACGGCTATTTCCTGAAAAGAAGCCGTCTTTATTCACAGCCCGCTACTCATTAATCAGTCAGAATAACCTGGCAGAACCAATCGAGCCTGTATATACACTGCAAGCCACCACCAACTGCAACATTACACAATCCCACTGTAATAATAAGAATTTCTCCTAATTAATGGAAAATATCAGATGGAAAAAGTGAATTACTTGTATTTAAATAATCATGGAAATGACGAAAAAGTACAATTCCCTTTTTTTATAGTGCATCGTTGAGATCCGAGTTTATCCGACGTTACGCTTAATAAACTGGGAGGGCAGACCGCCGGATACCTCGGCCGTGGCTTTTGCCAATTAAATTTACGATTATTTGAGCTTGTTTGTCCTGCAGCAAGAGCAAGTTTCGTCTGCCAGGGCAAAAAAGGAGAGGGGACCCTTTGCTAATGCAATAAATGAAATCCCCGGCCTAATCCAGTGACGCGCATGGGCCTTGGTTATTTATCTGGCTTAGGGCCGCAGCAGATATCAAAACAGTACATCTCACTCACTATGCGAGCGAGAGAGAGCGAGGGTGTAATATCAGGGGTGAGAGTGAGACTCTTGCCTCTGCTGCTGTGGCGGCAGCGGAAGACGACAATAAACTTTGACAGGACCTAAAAGTTGCTCGCAGCAGCCGAAAGCACAATGGAATATCGCCATTTACGTCGCTCGCTCGCGCGCGCGGCGAGTGAAAGGGCCCAAAGTTTGCAGCTCGAGCCGAAATTTATTCCCCTCTTTGCTCAAATGACGCCGCCTAGCAAAAAGTGTCACCATCAGAAAAACTTATTTTAACTTTGCCCACGTGCACGTCTTGTCCTGAACGATGGCGATGGCCACGCTCATTTTTACCGCATTTTTCGGCTCAAAAGCGTGCTGACGGTTCAAACTTTTGTCTCGCAAAGAGACACACAAACTTTTGAGTTATGGCCGAAAAATTGTTTACCCGTATTGGTATTTATGGGGCAGCGAATTCGGGGCAGATTGCATATAGGCGAGACGCGTTGAGAAATTGGCTGAGCAGCAGCTGCAGAATGATTGAATGGCGACTAAACGCATAAATCTTCTTTTCTTTTTGGAGATTTCCTTTCGATTCAAGACGAGCATTTTACTTAGAGAGGAATAGAACTGTGAAACGTAGAAACTCTTTAAAAGATTATAGCTCCAGCAAAAATTCCTCCAACAAAATATATGATGGTATTGACTAGACTTCATCGTGAAGAATTCAAATCTGTCATAGGAAAATGGGAAAAATCTACATTTATCTTTTGCTTGGTCCTTTTTTTGGATAAAACCCTTTGCAGAGAAAAATTATGTGTATACAATCACTTCAAACCACTGCTATCAAAAGCCAGCAATTTAAATCATATTCTATTGTCTTTCGGTTTTGCTATATCAATCCACTATAATTAGTTATCCCTATTTCATATAAATAAATTTTCAAGATGAAATAACAAAATACTCCTTTGTGAATGTCTATTTCAAAATAATGTATGGTCTGTCAATTCTATTACATAGTTTCCCATTCATAGATTCCGTGATTGGATGTCGAGTAATCCTATTTTTTGTGTCAGCCAACACGTGAATGATGACATTTGCTAGTGTGATATCGCGATTTGCATGCGCAAATCGATCAAGACAATCTGTTGCGTATCAACCCAAGGGCATGCGAGATGCACCCACCACGATTTGCCGTCAAGTGGAAATCCCCCGGAGCCTCAACAAAGTTTATAACGCGAATATATTTCGCAACTTTCCTCCTTGCCGCATTAGAGGCCGAATTCCTCGCGCCGTAAGACGCGAGATTTATCATTTTAATGCGCCGGGGAAATTATTAATTGTGGACTTTGGTGCGGTCTAGGTGTGTGCGTGTGCGGCGGCGCATGTGGCGTGTAAAAACTTTTGGATTGCTCTTCCGCACACACCGCACCGGTGGCTCGGGCGCGCTAAATTGAGCGTAAAAAGTTGCAATTCACTAATTCAAACTACCTGAGACACTTTTAAACTTGACTCGGCTCGGGAGCACGCGCCATAAAATTTTCACTACACAAACTTTCTTCCCGCAAGATAGCACAGCCATACATTCCCACGGAATTATTTCCAAAGAAGGACTTTTCTTTTTCCTTTTTTTCTCTTCCGGTTCCCGGAAGCGTCAATTTAAAATTTAAATGTCCTCAACAGCAGCTTAGTCAGGATTTGATTAGATGCCAACCTGGAAATCAGCAGGCAGACGAAAACGCCAGCAGCAGCAAATCAGTTCCGATCTTCTACTGTAAATACGCTAGAGAGTTTTCTCTCTTTTTCTTTCTCTCTCTTTCTCCCCGGAAAGCATGTAATCCGATAAAACAAGAAACAAGCCTGCTATTTCTTATTCGCCGCGAGTTGCGCGCCGGCTGGATATTCTCTCTTTTTACGGCTGCGGGAGGGAAACGGAGGAAAAATGCCGGCGGAATACAATGGAGCACTTTTCGATATCACGTCCGCCAACAGCAGCAACACAGAGTGGACCAGCCGCGTGCTCTGCGTTTTATTTCGATTTCGCTCCAGCGTGATTTTGCTGTCGCGTACAAATCGGCTACAGGCAAGGACGTATGTGATTTTTATTATCAGACGGCACATACGCGAGTTATTAAACGCCCATCAGGCTAGAGATTGGAGCTCACGTCCAATTATTAAAACTGAGTGACGATTGTTTTTATTTTGGGTTTCCAAGACGATGCATTGTACGTGTTAAGCGCAAAGAGTGTTTTTTCTCAATTTCATCGGGCCGGGTGATTCAGGGCTCGAGTCGTTGAAAGCTTTATACATCCGCCGAGAGCAGCAATTTCTCCCTTCCGGCCTCTGTAGTGATGATTCAGCTCAAGCTAGATCATCTTTTTCTCATAGGCCATCTCGAGTCGAGTGGATTTGACCTGACGTTGTTTTTCTCTTTTCATCAAGGGACAATGGTCGGTCCAATCCGATTGTCGGAAACGTTGATCGAGTTACTGCATTATTACACCGCGTGTGTTTCTCCTTTCAATTTGTAGCCACGTCGGCAATCATGAGTTTGTTTTTCCTTATTGCACTCGAAAAGAAGTTGTGTATTGTTTCCTCGCATAGAAGTTATTGAATTATATGTCTCTATATACCGGAGAAAATACTCTTCTCTATATTAAAAGAAAAGTAAACTTACTCCTCCCTAGTGAAGAAGAGCTTCGTCTGAATATAAAATCATTGGGATTGTTCGATTGTGTTGTAGGTGGTTTCACCGCACGGGCCAGAACCAACAGCAAGCCAACATCGACGGGTCGGGCCGGTTGCTGGTGCGCGACGGCACCCTCGTCATCCCCAACGTCAAGCAATCGGACGCAGGTTCGTACTTTTGCAACGCCAGCAACGCGCAGGGTAGTGAGGTGATGGAGGTCAAGCTGAGTGTGACTGCGACGCTCGAGGTCACCATGCAGCCCAACAGGTCAGAAACTTTCCACTTGCTCGCGGTACCAAACTTGGCTATTAACAGCCGAATTAATTATTTACAAAGAGCATCCATCGCTCTTTGGAGGCTCTGTGCCAATTCGAGAGTTGGGGATGCAGAACAAGTTGTGAACTTCCTCAATCGGAAATGTCATGTTTTTATGTTTTCTTAATGTTCAGACACAAACCAGAGCATTAAAACTGTATGAAGAGTCTGAATCAAACCAATTTCTTACATATCAATCAGACAAAAATGGGATTCCTATTTTATTTTTGTAATTAAAACTAAGATATTTTAAATTTAATTTATTTGTTATATTTATTTATAGATTATGTAGTAAATTAAAATACAACACATTAAGGAATGTTCAAAAATATTTAATTTAAAACGTTACTGTTTAATGCAAGCACGATTCCCCGCCATTTCTGCCGTATTTGCCGAGCGTCATGTTCTTTTTCCGCCAGACTGACTGTTGACCTGGGCCGGAGTGCGGAAATATCGTGTGTGATCAACGGATTTCCCCACGGAACTCCGGTCTGGCTGAAGGACGGCCAGCCTCTGCGAGTTAGTTCCAGATTGCGGCTCGCCGCCCCCGACAGGCTGCACCTGGGCTCCGTCTCCAAGGAGGACCGAGGCATGTACCAGTGCGTGGTCAGGAACGAGCATGATATGGCCCAAGGATCTGCAGAACTCAGACTTGGAGGTATAAAAAAAATCCTTAAACACATTCTATCCAACCTTAAGAACACCTGTGCCACATCAACATATATATAAATAATAGTTTAGACGCTTAAACCACACATCATAATGTTAGAAGAGTAGAAAATCCACTCCTAAAATTGACAGCAATTTAATTTTAATTTAAAATAAATTAGGCATTCAGACAGACAAATACAAATAATAAGTGTTGTCCCAGTTATTTTCAGTCGAGCTATAAAACGAGGGGAAATGGAAAAAAATAAACCAGAACAGATAATAATTTCTCTTTAGATTTTTAGCTTATTATAGAGATATTTTCCTCCAAAACAAATACTCTTTTTTATTTAAATAAAAGGACATAGTAAAATTTCACTCAGATCAAATGAAAAAATAATCATAGATTTTTTTGAAGCAACTATATACGTACGTATGTATGCAGGCTTTTTTATAGATATACGCCCGCCAAAGATATTGCAGGCGCGTTTCAATGTCCTGCAACCGGCTTGTCAGCTCCGTCGCGCGGGTTGCCTGACTCGGAAGCCAATTGGAGCGAACGCCAGCCACAAAAGTTGCCGGTTAACATAAGTAGAAAGTTGTGTGTGATGTTTGTGTATGCGCGAAAGACACACTGGCTGGCTTGCTGGCGTGAAAGCCTTGCGGGGAGGCCGACGTGTCAGGCGCAACAGGAGCGCGGAGAACAAGCGGAACAAATTCAAAGGACGGATCCGCGTGAATACGGTGCCATTGTCAACATTTTAAAACACCTTGCTAATTGCGCCGCCGCCACAGCCTCCGTGGCAGCCGCTGCGACGAATGATGATTGCGGTCTTTTGTGTGGCGGCTCCACACCTAATTGTGGTGGCAAATTCGCGTTTCTCGGCGCGTCGTCAGCATCTGATCTTGATTGCCCGACTCGCGTCTCCACCTCACGCTACCGCGTGTCAAAGGTTTTGTCGACAGCCGGTAAATTTTTCTCCGTGCAGGAAATAACGAACATCTGGCGTTGCAGTTTCATTTCGACGCTTTCATTGTAACTCAAATTAATCCCTCTTCGTGCGTTGAAGATTTCTTGGCAACAGATTTTTGTTAAAAAACAAGGCAGCAAATAAAAATCCAAATATTATCAAATTCTATTTTAAAATAGATGGGAAAATAACATTTTCTATCGATTTTGGTCTTTAACAGTACTGAATACACTGCCCAATATATGAAACATAGGAAAAAATAATTTTCCAAAAGTGTCAGAGCTTTAGTTTGTAACTCCCATTTAATTCAATTTTTCTCAATCGATACTTTCCTTGAATATTCTTGCAAGCGTTCCATTTGATGCTTTGACTTCCATTTACTCACTGCTCAACCCTTCGCTTAGAAATGCGGTTTGTGTGTTTGTTTGTCCTGATTGCTCACAAATACGGACTCGGTAATCACGCGTGCGACTGGCGCTGATTTGCTTTCAGAGGTGTACCCGCAGCTGGTGTACCGATTCATCGAGCAGACCCTGCAGTCGGGGCCGTCGGTGTCGCTGAAATGCAGCGCGTCGGGCAATCCTACGCCACAAATCACCTGGACGCTCGACGGCTTTCCGCTGCCTCATGGAAATGACAGGTGAGTTGAAGCGCACCGAAAGCAACCAACCAGCCGCGACACGCGCGTACACCGCAATTAATCATTCCAACGAACGGTCACCCGGCCACGATGACTGATTTATTTGCAAACGCGAGTTTTTGCACCCGATTTACTTTTTAATATCCGCTTCTGTTAATTGCAAAAGTCGAACTTTTCACCACTGCGCTTGATTTATGACTGTGGCTTTTACACACATTTCCGAGAGGACTTTTACTTGTTTTATTGATGTGGTCAACATTAAATTTATTTCCTTTATATTTTATCATTATCCGGGATGTTTGCAGGAGGGATTCAATAAATGTTTGCTCGGCAATATCATTAATTTATTTCATGAGGTTTCAAATGCTAAATATCTAGTCATAAAATCACCGGAGTTGCAAATGCAAACAAGTTCAGAAAAAAAATACTTTTATTGCTAGTATGAATAATCGAAAGAGCCAAAAGTGCAGACTTTTTTATTCAGCAAACTGACATTCAAATATTTAGTTTATGCAGAAAATTGAATTTTTCCATTTTTCTAATAAAAGGAAAATTTGGCTCTTGTGTTTTGCAGACTGATGATCGGACAGTTCGTGAGCGTGTTCGGCGACGTGATCAGTCACGTGAACATCTCGTCTGTGCGCGCTGAGGATGGTGGCGAATATGAGTGCGTGGCTGAAAACCGCGCCGGCACCGACAGGCACTCGGCCAGGCTCAACATCTACGGTGAGTCCGCATCGCATCATTTGCCGCTTGTCATCTGATTTGAGCCACGAACCGTCTGTCACGCCCATCCCCTGGTAAAATCCATCCGCTGGCCGACCGCACCACTGATAATGACATTGCGGTAGACCCGATTCTAAACTACGCAGCACGACCGACCGCTCTGTTGAGCCATTTCCTCGCACTGAACAATTTCCGAGTGCATGCAATGGATTGGTTACAAATAATTCAACTAAGACAGATACTGGCTTTCATGGAAGGGAAATTACTAATTTTAAGATAAGCGCGATAAGCGTGAAAACTGTTTTAAGAATATTCATAATTTTCCTTTTTTTACCGTGCATAGCTGATACGAAAAAACAATACCGGAGGACTATTTTCAATTAATTATACACATTTTATATATTGAAAGAAACAGTCTTCGTTCTCATTTTTGAATCAAAATATTGAACAACCAAACTCGAGTGTTGACATCAGATAAAAATTTACTTTAAAAATCTTTTACATTGATCAGCAGGGCTACCCAGTACAGAATCAAGAGAAACAAGGGGAAACTTGGGTTCAATATCTTTTAAATAAATGTTTCACCAATTCATTGGTAGACAGTTTTATTCTTACAGTTAAATGAAGAGGTGGGACTTTCCTTGGCTCAGCCATTTTTACAAATATATATATTTTTTATACATTACCCCCCCAAAATGAGATTATTTGTTACTTTTTAAAATTCGTTACTCGATATTAGTACCTTTGTTTAAGCGGGATAAGTTCAGGTCAATTCACTTCAAAGAAGAATTAGCCGTATTTGGCAGGCAATATAACTCGGGGATTAATGTGTGCACGCGGCCAAGAATTAATCCGGGGCAGAAAGGCAAGGAGCGAGCCACATCAAGCAGACTCTTGGCGGATAAGTTTACGAGCATGTAATAGTGTGCCATTAGCTGAAAATGCGCCATTGTTGTCTGCTGCGGTGGATTGCAGTCAATAATAGCGCGCGAAACAAAGAGTCTGCAGGCCCACCCGCCGATGCTTAATTTGCCATGAGCACTCGAGGAAGAACAAAAGAGCCGGAACGTGATCGTTTGCAAAGGCGGGCGACGGGCCGAGCGTGTTTTTTTACTCACTCAGCCACCTCGAGGAGCACTCGCGAGGGGTTAACGCGGAAATCAGCCATGTGCCACAGACCCGGCGCGAATAATTTGCACATCCGACAATTTTTTTTCTCTCCTCCATCGACTCATACTGTGCATTAATGTACTTTCTAAATGAGATTCACCATATTCAAGTGAAAATCCACCTAATGGACAGAAACTGTTAAATTATCTATTCAAATAATGATTATGCTCGACGGATATACATATTATTCTTTATAGTCATAAAGGAAAACTAAGTTTAAATAAACAACAATGAACCTCATACTAGCACAGAAATGCTTATTCGGATTTATCAAAAGGGTCATCTTAAAACGCATTTTAAAAAATTGCTCTTTTTAAATTAAATCAAATTATTAGCCGGCACAGCTATAATCATTTTTGTGTTTAGGCATTAGAATATTAAGGAATAAATGATACTAAATATGGTATTGTTTTTAATGGACATTTCAGCATGGTTCGTCCCCGAATCAGGACACTCGCGAAATTAGGCCAATCAAGGGAATGCTGTGTGTTTGGCATAATATGAGCGGCAATCTGAATGTGCGATCGGCGTCTACGGCAGCCGGCCAGCCAGCCTGCAAGTGCCAATTACATTGTACGATAATTGCAGCGCTGCTGTTGTCCCAGTTATGGACTGGTTATTTGGCCATAAATTCGCTGCTAATGCGACGCGACAAGAGCGGTGCCGGAACGGAACATCTGCCTCTGTTATTAGTGCGAATGGCCGGCCGCTCTGCTCGCAATGATCTAATGCGATCTCATTGTCCTCTCTTATTGAGGACCACTGCAAGCAATTTATGGCCAGGCACCGAGCTCGTGCAGACGCGGCCCAAAGCTGCTGATTGCAAATTGTCCTGCAACAATACCAATCGTCAAACAACAACCAAATCTGCTGGTTCGACAATACGGTGAAATTCCGGGAATTTGATCCGTCCCAAAGTTTTCCCCATTCGCTGATTTTGACATTTTAAGATCATCATTTGATACATTTTAAAACATTACATCAAGCCATTCAATAAAAATATCATATGTTTATGTTTTGGGTGGAACATTTTTAAAAAAGCCAATGTTCTCGAGGTTTAAAGGTTCCCTTTTGAAATGCTGCTGATTCTGTGCATGTAGCGATTTTTTATAAATTACTGCAGCAGACGTTTCCTATGGTATTGAAAACTAAACAGCCCGCCACGCGCCAAGGGAGCTGCATTTAATTTCAACTGTAAACAGAGGGGAATTATGCAAAGTAAGCACAAACAGAATGCATTTTACTAAATTAAAATCATGATTTATTTGTAGACTTCATTAAAAGCTGACGCACCTGTATTAGGTCATGTGATGTTTTGAGTAGCTACATTAAATTGCACTCTACAAATCACGATTCGTGATATAAGTAAATATTAGAAAAATACACAAACAGAAAAATTAATTAAATGAAATTAATACAAATGCAAATGACACTACTTCTGTGACCATCCTAGCGAACTTAACTGGATCAGCTGATGAAAGAAGTTGCATTAATTTAATTCATGCTTGATTTTTAATAAAGTTATAACCCCAACAAGGCTATAGATACAAAATAAGTATAAATAATAAAAGGCACAGACCAACAAGACTAAAAAGTCTTGGTATGAACTTAACATTATATATGCTTTTTACTTTCTGCGTAGTTTGCGAAGGAGCCAAAATATTTTTAGGTTAAACCAAACATTCCTCCGGATTTCCTGACAAAAACCAGTTGCGTGGACGGCTGATTGAATTGCTTGGTCCATCAAGCGGGCCGGAGGACATTTTACTTGCGAGAAAATGTGTGGCGGCCGGAGGATGGATTTGATAAAAGTTGTTTTTGCGTGTTTCAGGCCAGCCGTACGTGCGACCGATGCCATCAATTTCTGCAGTCGCCGGAAAGCGGCTGGAAATAAAATGTCCCGTCGCTGGCTACCCCATAGACACCATCAGCTGGGAGAAGGGTGAGTCGAATTTGTATTTTATTCCAATCTGCTTCGCCCGCCGGGCGCTGCCAAACTCGAGTCGGCGCGAGAAAACGGAGACAAAGCAGTCGGCGCGGGTGGAAATAAAAGTGGAGAAAAAGCATGTGTGCCCGATGATAAATGGGCGCGCGTGTATCGACATGAGAAATAATAAATCTACCCGCCGAGATATTGTTTTCTGATGGCGACAACTCATTCCTACTGCGCAAAAATGTGGTTTTGTCGCTTTGGAAAAAGCAATCTCTCGCAACCGCGGCATTTCTCTCCCGTGTTCCGAGTCAGTACATTATATTATCAGATTTTACATGAAGTCCAATGTTAGTTACCATTTTATTAATTTGTCGTGAAAATTGTTATTGAATTAGTCCGCAGTGTTTCTACTCTGATTTCTCCGGTTCTTAACTTACTTGAAATTAACTATGTGCCTGATTTCACATTTAGGTTCAATAGTCTACTTCCCTCCTGCAGATTCCAGCATTTTTTTACTAGCATAAAAATTAAAATTTCAACTTTACCCTCCTAGGTAGAGTCTTAAACACGTTGCTTGCCGGGAATGTTACCCTATGTTTCCCTTTTTCCCATTTACGTTCAAGCGAGAACAAAAAACTATAATAAACAAAATTACTTCAATGAGGAGCTGTAGCTATACATATTTAATTGACTGAAGAAAATTGTTTAGCTAGCTAATTTAACTATCAATTCTTCGTATTAAGCGACGTAATGAGGGCAGCACTCTCTATTGGATACAAATTGGATGAGAATGAAGTGAATTAGCTAAATCTTGAAGAAATGAGTCCTCAAGAAACCATTACAAAACCGTGCTTGAACGAGTTTAGGGGGCGCTGATGAGGATAATTTAGATACCATTAAGGCTCCCATTTCGTTTCCATTCTTTGATCAGTCGGGTCTTAATGCAGATAATGGTCGACCCAATTTCGCAAACAATGAGAAGTTTTAATGCGTCGCCGCAATTGCATAATAATTTAGCTCGATGACTCAATCAACTTGAAGAGCTGTGTGCAAATGACGATTTCAAGGCTTAAAGCATTCTCCCCGCATGCTGTGAAATATTAAAAATGCTTCTGTCAAATTTTCTCGTCGACATTAATCGCAATATTTCTTGCACGTCTCGTCGCGGGATGATTGTTGAAAGGAGTTGGAAACTAGTGCAGATACGACGAGTGAATGTATGTTCTCCGCCAGAGCCGACGACAAAAAGCGCGGTCTTGTGCTGTTGCTGCGATGCAAGCCGACTACGACGGCGACTTTGTGTTCCAAAAAGGCGAGAGAGACGACGAGCTATTCATTGTTGTGCCGTCATCGGTCTGCGCTGGGTGAGAAAGGAAGAGCAGGGAAAAAATTGCAAAAGTCGCGATGAATCGCACGCGAGCGTGCAGAAGAAGACGAAGGGGCGATGACAGTTTCACTTGCGGCCTCTTCATTGCCTCTGAATATAATACAAATAGCGACACGAGACGCGCCGGAGAGAATGAAAGAAGGAAAGGCGTACCTGCTTTTTTGTCGCTTTCCAGCGTGGAATACGAATAGCAGCATGGTGCGGACATTCACTTGCTCGCTCCTCGTGTATTCCCATCCCATCACTCTAAGTGATTGTCACCGGCCGCCATTGTAACACAGCATAAAGTGATTCCCTGCCGGCTGAGAGGCGAGATCAAAAGTAAGTGAAAAGTACACACATCCGTTAGGCAGCCAAGTAAACATGCATTTATAGTTCAAGAATTTAGGTTGATAGAAAGTGACCTACAATTTTTAAAGTTTCTATCAGATCAAGCGAACTTATAAAAAGCATTCTACTGATTTTACAAAGACTATACTCAAGAAAAAATCAGGTATGGAAGGATATCGAGTCGAAAAATTTGTTTGTAGATATTGTAAAATCAACAGCATTAAATTCAATCCTCATAATTTTTGTATTTTAAATTTTAAGTTACAAAAAGCATATCATTATTTAGAAAGCATTATAAGGCGTTTGCATTTATAGCGGCCCTGCCCTTTCAAATGTCTGCAGTTTAAATTATTGTAATTTAGCATTATTGTTTAACAGCAGAAAGAATGCCACTCCGGCTCTGTCCTCCTGGACAGGGCTTTCGTAAGTTGTTTGCCAGGAGTGCTGCCTTTTCTCACATGCTTATTATATTTTTAATGACGTGCTTTAACACGAATGTATATGACAATTTGTGAGAATAAACAACAATAATAATAAGATGATTTTAAAAATAATACTTCAGTTTTCGCCCGTCAGCCACACGGTGATGATGCGGGCCGTTTAATAGTTTAGAACCCGATTCAAAGGGTTCTGGTGTTTAACTAGGGTCCGATCGGATTTCATCTGTAAACTATGTATTGCAGTAACAAAATTCTTCACTTGAATTTATCGGTCTTCATAATTTCCTCACTCATCCCCAAATTTAAAGTAAAATATCATCATAATTTTATTTGTTCGTTTGATTCATTAAAAAAAGAAACTCCATTCAAGGTCTTCCCAAAGTAAGACATTTAAACAAAAAGTCAAGCATTTCCTGTACTAATATTTAGGATACCTTTACCTTGCTCCTAACAAAGATAAATTTCAAGCGTTTCATTTTGAATGGCTAATTTAGCAGAGAAAAAGCCATTAACGCAGCACCGCGGAATGAAACAATGGGCGCTGTATGAATTCAAGCTCTTTATCTTTGCAACCTCGAGAAAACTCTGCCGAAAAGATTTTCATTTCTCCGTTCTGTGCCTGCGTTTTTTTGACGCGGGTCTTTTTGTCGGCTTCTATAATTCCTTAAACAGCATGAATTTACAATTATAGTACCTCTGTGTTGTTATAAGTTTCCATCTCAAGAGATGAAAGAGTGACGGCAAAGACGCGTTAAAAATGAAACACACAACTCTCGCATAACGAATTAATTTAAACATTTAATGAGTATTATGTTTTCTGAATTTGAATGGGTTTTGCAAAACAATGTGTGTGTTTAAACTCATAACTACACGCTGAGAGAAAATAAACAAAACGAACGCTAAAAGCACTTTGAAAATTCTGTTCCATTTGTACTCTCTGTTACTCTAAACATTTCCCTCATTTTCCTCGCTCCAAATTTAGACCGTTGTTCGTAAACAAGCAGCATGTTGTCGCTAGTGGGTCAGTGCTACTCGAGGCTGGCAAATACGTTAGGCAAACAACCGAAATCTGACCCTGGAGGTGTTCTTTCAGGTAATTAGAGCGGACAGTAATTAGCAGAGACGTAATTAACTGTCGGTTTGCATGCACACGGCTGTTTGCAAAGTAGAATGCGCCGCGCGGCTTATTGGCTTTGCTCTTGGTTTGCCAACCCAATCGACGCGCGCATTATTAATAATTATGCAGAGAGTGCTGGACGGCTGGTGACTGTGTGCGTTCAGCGGCCAGACTAATTTGCTGCTTCAATCACACACACTCGCCTTGTTCATTGTGTAACATACACACATATGCACGTGAGCTGCTATTGCTAATCAAACTAATGCCTTTCCGCCGTGCATCTGAATTATTGGCCATTTAAACCCCCGGATCTATAATCTGCTCAAGGTCAGTGTGCTATGCAGGAGATTATATTCACGGGTTCATCAGGCCGCAAATTCAAACAATAACCTTTGCATTTGCTGAATATTTAACAATAGAAAGGTTGCGTGCCGCCTAGCAGCTAGTGTAGGTGGTGTCGGAACGGAAAGGACCAGGCTCTTGCTCTGCTGCATTCAAGAGGATTTTTTTATGTGCTGGTTGAGGCACCACCAATGAAACTGGAACATAAAGCCTCTGTCACAGTGCTTCAAAAATTCGAAAAATGCCAAGTTAGTTCTAGTCTAGAGTCCGATGAAAAATTTCCTTGTTGATTTTTATTTCAGAAATAGACTTGGATTCGCTTTGTTTGCTCCGATCTCATTGATAAAATAGTGTTCCCAGCGCGGGGATGTATAAAAAGCACCATTTGAAACTCGGCACTCGTTTGAAAACAAGATTTATCACCTCTCTCGCCGCAAACATACTGTATTTTTAACAGGTGACGCTTTACCTTTCCTTTTTCCCAGCGCGCAACGGACAAAGGAGCAGAAACAACAACCGAAATAAAAGCAAAGTGAGCGTACACGTATGCGCGACAAAATAAAAGCAGCAGCTGCAAATCCCTGGCGCCGTTCTGATGATTTAGTTCGGAATTACGGCCGTGCGCGCGCGCTCACATACGCGACAATGCCGGTAGCAATGTAGAAAATGGCTCATAAAAGCGCGAGTATAAATCGCACTCTGTTTTTATTTATTTTATCACGCGCGCCACGGCGACAGCAGCTTAAAGCGGGGGCGAAATTCAAAGCACCTGATGGCCGGCAGATAGCGAAAAAGGGTTGCTTTTATTATCGCGTCTGAGAGGAGCTGCCTCGGCACGACCTAAGGCAAAGTGAACCTTTAATGAAGTTAGAAAGGACCTCTTAATGAGGTTAGTCGGCCGCACTCCGACGGCGGGCTGCAAAGCCGCTCGTCAAACTGCCTGCTGGACGACAGCAGTAAAAACGCCCCAGACCACAGCAGCAGCAGCAGCAGGGGATGCAGCCTCCAATCCGGGCTTAAAATGAGATTAGTGATGAGATCGAGTGGTGAAAATGTACGGACACTCCTTAAAAATTTTGAAATATAGTCGAAATCTACATAATTCATTCTAAATCAACGGAAAGTAAAATATTTAAAAAATTGCGTTGACTTTGTTCTGAAAGATTTGTTACTTATTGGTATCAAGTATTCTATCAAAGCTGTGAAATTTAGACAAGCTCCCAACTGACAAATTATCACGCAATTTTGAGCTATATTTTAAGTAACCTTGAACTCATATATAACTCGCTATAATAGTGATCTTCAGTCGCTAAAAATCCCTAAATTATTTTCGTTTTGTCTTTTGACACTAGTTACATACATGAAATCATTTTTAATTAGGTGCCGAAATATTCGTATGAAATTAAAATTTAAAGTTTTTAAACCACTATTTGGATTAAGGATCTCATCTAGTTAAAGATAACTAATTTAAATTCTTTAGATGATATAAACCGAACAAAACACTGCTCGCTTTTAAGGACCCCGCCCTCTCATGGAAGCTCTCTTTTAACTGCAAGTATCTTTAACAGAGCAGTGTGGTAAAAGCAGGGTGTACCTTTTATTTTCAGGATTTATTCTAATGGATTATACGTGGCCAACACATGCTTTATAAGCAGCAGCAGACCATCCGCTGGCACTGGCATGTGGCATTATTTTCCGTGGTCGGGGTGGCTTCACAACTCGAAGCGGGTATTAAAAAGACACTACGACTACATATAATGGTGCACTCTGTCGCGGCATGTGATGTGCCTCGGCGTTATTTGCATTCAGAGGAAAGTTCTGCACGTGCTGCTTGCACAACTTGCATGCACCAACTGCCGCGCAACCAACGAAAGCGGCTGGTGCACTTGGCTGGAGCAAAATAAATGCAGGCAGCTGGAAACGGCCACTGTGTGCCATGCAAAGGGGAATAGCCTCGGGAAATGCTGGCTTGCGACTTGTTTTAGCTGAAAGCATGCGTCGAGCAAAGAAAATAAATGAAAACGTGCCCTTTATCAGTCATTTCAAACAAAATGAAATGCTGAAGTCTGATTCTCGGCATTCTCATTTTTGCTCCGTATTATTTCAGGTAACGTTGAGTAAAAAATGTGATGATGTGAATGAGTGCGTTTTTCTTGGTTTAGTTGACACAGGCGCCCTCTACACGTGCCCCTGGAAATTCAGATTTCCATACAGTTTTCAACATACTTATAATTTTAATAGGTCATTAAATTATGTTGAGAAAGCGAGAAAATCAAAAGAAAAATATTTTGTTGCACTGGAAAGCAGTTGTTGTGAGAGATTTTTCCTCCTTGAAAATGATTGACGCAGCAATCAGATTTCCCACTTTTTTTCGTTAAATTTTCATGCATTCCACCAATTTTGAATTAATTGTACCCGGAGAAAAATGTTTTCAATTTTAAGCTAGCTAATCGCAACCAGGTGTTTTGTTCAGGATATTAGATATTTTTTGTCCTGAAATTTATTGATTAAGGAGATGAAAACTGACTTTTACTTAAATATTTCACTTGAGGTGTAACAAAACATTTTTACTTATTTTCCCCAGATGAAGTGCGATTGCCAACAAACATCCGGCAAAAGGTGAACAACGGCACGCTCATCATTGACAACGTACAGCGGACCCTCGACTCAGGCACTTACACCTGTATCGCGAAGAACAAGCAAAACTACTCTTCACAGCGGTCAGTCACCATCAGGGTACTAGGTAGGGCAGATTTTCAAATTTTTCTCCGCACAAACCGCACTGCAACTGTAACTCAACGCAATTTCAATACTATGCATGCTTCCCGCTTAATCTTTTTATCATAATTTTACAGGTATTTATACTAACATATTTTAATTTCCAGCCAGTTTGAGTAGCGCATTATTTAAACTGAAAACCCACTCCCCACAAATTTACAGCGACTCTTGAAATAAACAGGCATCTGCATCGGGCGTTTTTGAAAGAGTATTTCCATTTATCAACGTGGCTTATTATTTTCATTTCCACTCTAGCAGAGTAACAAGCCGCGCTATCTGAAAACATCGACCAGGTGGAAACATGTGTACGCGCGTATGCTTTTTCGTTTCGCTTTATTCGCAGAGCAAAAAGTGGACTCGGCGTCGCCCTCGAGTGGAAAAATATTAATCCAGTGTGCATCCGCACGACTGCTTTGTGCTCCCCGGCCGCCAGAGCAAAATATAAACACACAGCACACTCATAACTGGCGGTGACGGGCTTTCAAATATTTATTTTTCTCGGATTTGACGGCGACTGCTTGTTGGGTTTAATGTTTTCTTTGAAGGATTCGGCGCTCTCTGTTTATTTCGCTGAAAATGCTCTTAGGAAAGATTTCTGTGCCAAGCAAAATTGGAAAATGCGAGCGACTGGCTTTTAGTGGATTTTGCCTCCCAACGGAGTGGGCGTCGCAGTCGACAATAAAATCACATCTGAGCTGCTCTCTCATTGGAAAAGTTAACTGTTAGCCTTACCAAAAAACCTAAATATATAGATATAATACTCTTGTCTAGACTTCTCTCTCATTTTTTGTGCTCTGAAGCTGTACCTTATAGATATTGCAAAATATTTCGTTACTAAATTCAAATTTTGTCTATTTCCAATAGAATTTTTGTCTAAACATCTAAACATTTCATTTTGGAATTGTTTTCAATTAGAATTACTAACAAAATGGTTTAAATTCTGTTTGAGCGACGAGTGGCGCCAGATTGGATGTAAAGTTCGTGTCTACGCAAATTCAATCAACATTTGAGTGTGTTAACATGGGCCGCGTGTCAGTTAGTTTTATTTCGCCTCACTTTGCAGCTTTTGGATTTAAATCAATTTGTTCCCTCTCGTCGCGGGGCTCTGTTTACGCCAGCAGTAATTTATTCAAATGTATTCGATCACAGAAGCGCGCAAACATACATAATTTGCATACTTTGCTCCACGCGGCTCGTGCAAATAATGTGTTCCGATCAGCCGGGAAAATTCTATCGGCAGTCCGCACATTCTGATTATTTTTATCACCCCTATAAATCGGCTGTCGAAGAACATCGGCATTTTGTGATTCAAAAGAGCTTTAGGATTTGCAGCCAGCCGTTTTTGAAGCAAAACAAATCGGTCGCTCGTTTCCCACTCGGCAGTTAATTGATTTTCTTTAGTCGGGAATTAATTAAAAAGCATATTGGCGCTGACAGAAGCGGAATTAATCACTGGAATGAGGGTGGCTTTATGAAAATTTCGCTTTGTGCAAGTAAGCTATCAAAAGCTCGAAACTCAACTCGTGAACTGCGCCGATTGGAGTGGCTCCGTGATGTGTGTTCACGCGGGTTTTGATCCAACATTCAAAACATGACCGCATTAATTTTGCGTTTATCAACGTGTACGCACTGCTAGTGCTGCCGCCGCCAATTCAATATATTATGCCTGCAAATTGGTTTGATTTAGTTCTGTCTGTCAAAAACGATGGAAAGCGAATTATATGGGCTCTGCCAATAACGACAATCAGTTAATGAATAAATTTTAAACTATACAAACGTGATAAATCTGAGTAACCCAGGTTAGCTCGGGTCCCATCATTTTTAATAAAAAGGCTTTGCTCTTTTTGGTTGTCAAATTGTTGACAAAATTGCTTTTAGCTGTTTCCAGAAATTATAACAGCCCAACAAAATTATTTGCCGGATTCTTGTTAATGGATAATAACATTTACTTCTCAGAAATTCAGCACCATTAAAGGGGTTTCTAGCACAAGAATGTAATCAAAGCTCAAACAAAGCAAGCATCTCCTGCTCTTATTAATTCGGCCGGGCTAGGGTGAAAGTTGCTGATTGGCCGAGACTCGTTGCTTCGGTAAACATGCGGCCGGCAATAATTTAATTTGCGGGGTTACAGACTCGGAGTGGATATGAAAGTGCATCATTCGCGGGAATGAGCACAAGCCAGTTGAACAGCTAGATCACATTTCTGTTTCTGCAGCAACAGCGGGATGACCAACCCCCTCCCCCAGGCACCCCCTCGGCACGTGCCCTACGTGACGTGTACGCTCAATCGTCGAGCTGGACAGTCTCTGCTGCTGCTGCTATGTTTGTGAATGCGAGCACACACACACACACACACACACACACACACACATGCCCAGCGGTGCACACGCAGTAATTAATCCTTTGCCTGTGGCGCCCTTCCCTTTGCGTCTTCTCCCATCTCGAAACCCCTGCGTGCCTCTGCAGCTGAGAATTGGATTTCGCTCTTTGAGTCTTTGGGCGCTGAGGCCGCTGAGCCACCCTTTCACCGCCCTTTTGCTTGTGCAATTCTTCCCATAATTACTACAGACTTCTTTCAAAAGGCAACCGGCCAAAATCATGCAATATCCTACTTTGTGATAAAAATTTCAGATTATTGCATGGAGGTCTGCTTATTTTATTAAGGAAAAAATCTCAAGCACACCACATAATATAAACAACGTAATGGGAAACGCATATTCTGATTTTTGCTACCATATAAAAAGAAAACCTAAAATATTTCTATTAATATATCTTTCAAAATATAGGTTGAAAAATTAGTATTTCAAACTTTAAAATAGGACCAAAACAGATTCATTTCCCCAATCAAAATGTAATCAGATGGAAATTTTCCAAATGGAAAAGTAATGAAACTTTATGTTTGAGAATGACGTAAGTCTGTAATTTAGAGGGTCTTTGATATTTTAAGAGCTGGTTTGACTAAATACGGACTTAAAATTGAAATACAGAGTCCATCGATGATTAAAATAATAAACTCCCCGCTGTTAATACTGAATTTAATTCCCAGCGAGGCAGATAAAAGTTGTGAAAGAATTGCCTCAGGCCAGGCGCTGCTGAATAATTCATTCAAGCACAATTAGTCCTGGTATCAAACGTCGTGGTTTGATAACCCAATACGTGCTCGCAGGCGGATTACAACATTCTGAATGGAGGCGTGCACCAAATGCTTGAAATACGTACGAATAGATTTGGTTCAACGTTTTTGTGAAGCACGCCGGCTCAAAGTCGGCGGCGAGGCGAAATATGCCTTTGATTCTGAAGAACGGACGAACACACGATAATAATAATCCTCTCAGCACATCCCTTTGACTCGGTACGACAATTTCATGCTCTGAGAGCAATTATTATATCGAGAAAACGCGCTCGCTCCAACCCCCTGTGGGTCACGTCCATTTGCATGCACAACCTCACTGCCTCACAACGACCGTAGTTATTTTGTAATTACATGCAAACTCGCAAGTGGAGCTGCATTTTTAAATCAGCAGCTGCTTTTCTGGTGCTCGACGAGGTAGTTTTGAATAAGTGTTAAAATCCTTGCCTGTAAACTCACTCAAAGAGACTTTAATTTTGTGCAGCTCTCCTACTCTCATCTCATCAAAGAAAATATACATTTCATTTCTAGCATTCATCCTCTCCAATTAAAAAATAAATGAGCTGATGGATTTCTGAAAGTATTTCCGCACAAACGATGTACGTTCTCATCTAGAGAACGTACTTCGATTCATCGCAGTTCTTGGAACGCTATTTTGTACAAGAAGTTTTCTCTGGGATGAATCGACGAGGAGTGTCACTACCACGCATTTTTCTCTCCTGAAGCGCATCAAAGCGAGGAAAATTACACGTGCGCGTGTTCTATGCTCGATTCCGACGCGCAAGACGTGCCATTAGAGTAAATCAGCTCAAATCCGATTGTCTTAAAAGCGGCAGATGCTGCACGGGCGTTAAATTATTCAGCTCGCAGCAGCAGCAGCTGAGCCGCTTGTGTGTATCGGCCAATATTATTATCATCATCATCTTGCGCCTCGCTCCATATTGATTTCAAATATTCCAGCAGCGTCTTTTCTTCTTTTGATAAACTTTATTCGCGTGTGTTTTTCTTCAGTAGCAGCTGCAATCGATGGTGGCGGCACAATCAATGAAATGGAATTTCGCTTTTTCTCTTTAAAGTAATTTCGAGCTGCAAAAGTTTGGCTGGTGGCCGCGAGGTGTGTGCTATGCGGGTGGCATACGCTATGTGTCGGGGGCGAAAGATTACACTGCCCGCGGGAACGGGAGCGCAGGGATGAGGCGCGCGCGGCGGCGGTGCAAGTGGTGGCGAACGCTTGAGCACGTTCTCCACGCGAGTGCACCCACGGCCAAACACAACCTGCTCGTGCAGCCATTTCTCTACCAGCCGTTGCTGCCGAAATGATGAAGCGGCTCAGTCAGACTGATGAACTCCATCGCCGTGCCCTCGGGCCTGTCGCGCACGTACGAGAGGCAGCAGCCCAATTTTCTGCGCTTCGAATCCATGTCTTTCGCTTCTGTCGAATTAAATTTTCAAACTCAGTTTTTAATTTGACCGGTGGATTCAACCAACCGCTCTCTAAATTGCTTGTATTTTCAATACACACGCACTGCTATTTTAACCTCTGCTCAGCACATCCCGTGGGCTATGAGCTCTCTGGGTCCCAATAACACCGCTGAGCGGATATCATGGGGCCCAAGTGACCGCAGAGGAGCTTGGACCCAATTTAGCCATCTTTTCGCCTCCCCGCACCGAGGTATTTTATTGAAACGCCAGATATTTGTCCCTAAAGCTGCAGGAAAGATCCGAAAACCAGCAAGAGGCGAGTCGACGCCGGTGCGCCTCCCAGCCCGTTGAAACTGTGGGTTCGTGGAGCCGTGACAGAGATGCGTCTTTTGTTAGTGTAGCTACTCGTCTTTTATTTTGGATCGTGGTTGAAGTAGTAGTAATCAAGACTGTGAAATCACATAAATAATACAAAATCACAATTCAACAAATAATTACAACAATGAAAATATCACATTCGAACGTAAAATAATTATTACAGCTTACCCCGTAAGTAGTGCGGGTCTTATAAGAAATAGCGTTTATAGAATTTCTTCGCACCTAATCTCATCCAAGCAGGAGAGAGTTCATCTGCATTGGTGCGAGTCTGATAGTGCAGTGGGGGATAAAGTGCAGGAAGGGTGCACTGCTTATCGCACACCTTGATACTGCCACCTGGCGAAGCGTTTTTAATGCAAAATAGTTATTAGGAAAGTAGTGGCGAGAAGGCGCCACAAAACTAAACGAGCATTTCAAGTCTCTTGTAACTAACCCCCTTTTCCATCTCTAACATTGGTCAGCCAGAAAGGTCAAAACTCCGTTTTTCAGTGTGCGATGTTGTAACGCTGGCCCCTCTGCTAGTGGTGAAGGGAAAGCTTCAGAAGAAACCTTCAGCTCTGCTGCTTTTAACTGCTCCTCAGGGGGCGTCGCAATAATGAAGAATGTTTAATATGATTTTTTATGAGCAAATAACGCTCATTCTTTCAGGCTATATCAAAGGTTTGTCTTCATTCGAGGTTCGTGGAAAAACCACAAGTTATTCCCTGCCTTTATTAGAAGCGAAAAATGAATGTTTATTGGTGTAAACATCAGTTGCTATAGCAATTTATGTAATGCTCCTCTTGATTCAAGCCAGACGCTGCTCTAGAAAAGAGATGGGTTCTGTCCGACGCGAATTACCCGCTGGGGCAGAAATGGGAAGCGGCGGCGGCGACACTTAAAAGCACGAGAGTGACAATTTCGGCCACAAATAGGGTCCAAATTAAATAAGAGGGCGTGTGAGCCGAGAGCGCGACTCGGGGAGAGGCGACAACCCTCCAGCCTGAATAATCTGCCCGACTTTATCGAATTTTGGACCGCAAAAGTAGAGCCCGCGCAATATTTATTTCGCTAACATCAGCAAAACGCTTTTCAAACACACGCGCTCTCAGGAAATTGCTTTTGCGTGCGAGAATATCGAATTTTTCTCGCCATTCCCGATTCCATTTGAACGCAGAGGCAGTGCCACAGTTGCCTACTCTCACTCGATTTGCTTGCTGGATTTTTCACATTGTGTACGAAAATGCGTCGCCCTTAGGTTGACAGAGTGCAAGCAAATCATAAACGCAATTTTAAATGTAATTGGATTTCAGGATTTTCATCAAACTTCCATTCAATTCTCATGAAAAGACCGATCCAACGATTGTAAACAAAATTGAAAACAGCGGCTGTGGGGGATTAGAATTTTTAATTGCCAAAACAAATTTGGTACGCAGTGCTCGGCAATTTAAAATTGGACTCCTACTCATCCACACGTAGTCAGCACTTTTGGCACGAAAATAGAGCGGATTCTAGCAGGGAAAGCGCTGCTTTCATCATCATTAGACGTGAAATTGGGGCTCCTAATGAAAGCTGCACACCAAGTAATTTCTACCATTAATTCGGAAATTTACGGCTCCTTTCCGCAGCACTCGGCAGCACCGCGTGTTACTTATTTTTTCCCGGGGCAGAGAGAAGTCAAAAAGCTCATTAAACCGGAGCCGTTACTCATTTCAACGGGCAGCCCAAGTGCTTTATGGCTGGCCCGGCCGTAATAATCTGCCCGGCACGCTCACCGAGAGCGGAAAAATGCTGTTAATTTCCATCCAAAAACGCTCGCCCCGACAGTTACAAATTTCAACGTGTACCCAGTTTCGCTGGTGAAATTCTTTTGAACTTTAATATATGCTCTCCATTTTTTCCGCAAAATTCCACGGGTACAAAATTAAAAAGTGCTGCTCGTGCGCCAAAAGGCCGAAAACTTTAGCTAGCTCCGTTCGGAAAATTTTCGCTCATTCAAGCAAGCAAGTTTGGCTCTGTCAGTCGCACACGGATTTTTCGCTGAAACTAATGTCGGAGAGACTTGTTCCTTTCCTTCCTTTTATTTCTTTCTGTCTGTCGATCCAGACAGCATGTATTGTTCTCCAAATTACTTGTCTCGGACAGACCCTTTGACTTATTGTCGGGGCTCTAATTTCACCGCTTTTCCCGCGCGAATGTGCAGAAAAATAATCGAGGTAGAAATCGTCTGCTTCAATTCGAGTTCTAAACTGCCTGCCGCTGACAGCCTCAAAAACTTTTGATATCCTTGCAACTTTTTCGGTTGGGAATAAACTCCTGATGAATGCAATTTGCCATTTTTTATTTTAACACTCGCTACGGTTTGGAATGAAAAATTGGCTTCCTCCCGCAGAGAATTTATTGGCCACGTGTGTAATCCTGTGCTTTTTGCGTGGGGCACCGCATAAAGTCCGGTTATTCGGCACTTGGCTCTGCAATTTTGCCAGCGATAATTTATTGCCTTGAGAGGCCGCACCGATAATGCTGACGCCAGGGGAGTTTCCAAGCAAAGTAGAGTGGATCTGCTTAATGCACCGACTCTGCGGTCCATTATCGGGCAGAAAATTGAATTTGATTGCTTTCTAAAAAGCGTGAGCAAATATGTCCTTGTTTTGACAGGCGTGTGCTGTGTTTGCACAAATGTTTATTTTACAGCCATCAAGTGAAACAGCTGAAATGACAACAACCGAAGCATTTATTTACTCTAGCAATGTTAGCGAGGGCCTTTACCAGCGTGGCAATTGGTTTTTATCTAGGTCCCTCCAGCTTCAATTAACAAGCAATTAATTTCCTTACACTCGCGTTTCGAAAATAAACATCCCTCCTTCCTTCTTCCCTTATTTATTCGTGTATAGCTAATAATCCTTTGTGGCATTCCTTGCTAATCAGTAATCATCGTGGCATCGTGGGGAGAGTTAAATTCATACGTCTGAAACCCAATAAAATTCAACTTTCATTTGTGAGGGAATTGACGGGACGAGAGTCGGAATGCAGCTGGAAAGGGTGCTTAAAATTTATCGGCAGCACGCGTTGGTAAATTTAGCGCACTCGCCGAACGAACGCAGCCGAAACTAATTTCCTGCGAGTGCTTTGAGAGACGCTCTTTGCTTTCAGTCGGCAACGCAACAACAATAACTCATCGCGGCGTATCGATAATGTGCAAGTGGAAAATAATAATGGCGCGGCAGCCGCGTGTAATTACGGCTGATCAAAAATGCGCTCGCGTTTCCACAGCGGTGGTAATAATTTTCACTCATTTCGCAAGCAGATGTCGCCTCGCGTGTAATTATAATCGTACAAAACATTCTCGTTTCCCAGACACATGCAGCGCCAAACTCTCTTGTCCAATTAAACGTACATTTTTGCGCCGGCCGCCAGCCCGCGTGACGTTTTATTTATTATTTTATCGCCCAGTATTCGAGTCTAATTACTGGATTATTATTTTTCAGCCGCGCTAACCATTATTTCCGCCCTAGGACGTATTTATTGCCATTTCGGTCACAGCTTTCGTTTGCTGCGTTTGACTGCCGATTGATGGCCGCAATTTGCCTGCCACCGTGCAACGACGTCACAATAATTATCATCACACTGTTTGTTTAACGAGAGTGCACGTTCCAATTTCAGCGCAGCGGTTTTACTGTTTGCATGATGATTCGCCTCAAACCTGTGGTTGCAGCAACAAATTATTGTTCCAGCACAGAACGAACTTAACATTTGCTTTAAAGCCGATATATCGGAATTTTCAGGATTTCAGTGCTATCATCCCCCGACAACTCTAAATGCTTTCATATATCGTAAATTATATCACTTTGCCTTTAATCGAGTTAACTGAGGAACAAATTATTGTAATTTACATTGAAATGAGATGGGTTATTCGATATTTTATGATTATACAAAGAATTACAAATAAAGTGGTTTATCTTAAAATTTAAAATAAAAAATGGCTCTACTCTGAGTGGAGATTTAATTTTGGATGGTCAGCGATTAGTAAAAATTTGGAAAGGAAAAATTAAATGACACGATCTCGTACTCTGCAGCAGCTGTTTCCTTTTTTCGATTTTACTCGGAAATGATGAGTAAAGCTGGACGTTTTTAACGATCGCTGATTCGGAATGCTCTGCAGCTAATACTGCAGTTATGAATTAGGTTTTGGAGATAAAGTAGTGCTGATAAGGCCTGCGGGGACGAAACAGCTGCTGTTACGTACGATAATATGCTATTTAATTTTTTCTTTTCAAAATTTTCACTATTAACTTACCATTCAAAGTTAATTTCAATCACACAGATTACAGCCATTCAGTTTTTCTGCTTTTTGTTATATTGAAAATTGAATTGAACTCGAAAAGATTAAATTAATTTAAAAATAGTTTTGATTTTCTTCCAATCAATTTACTGGAAACCCATAACAATTCTTTCCTTCTGACACTCATTCGAGTTCCAACGCAGGATACACCTTTAGCGGCTCTGACTGCGTTATTAAATAGTTTGTAGCTTATGACCTACTCTACTTGTCAAGCCGGTAGAGGTGTCCCTGTGGCAAGTGCAAATGTTAAAACTTTTTACAAAATGTTGAATATTCTAGAACTTACAAAAAATTGGTTAGAGAAAGTTACTTTGATTCGTGTCCGCAAATAATGTTGCACTCCCCAGTTCCACCGAAAATCACTCCGTTTTCCTTCGGTCGCGACCTGAACGTGGGCGAGCGCACCAGCATTCAGTGCGTGGTGGTCACCGGCGACCTGCCGCTGACCTTCACGTGGCTCAAGGACGGGGCGGTGCTGTCCCCCAGCGCGTCCGACCTGCGCGACGTGTCGGTGCGGCAGTACGACGACTTCACGTCGGCCCTGTCGATCGGCAGCATCTCGCAGATGCACGGCGGCAACTTCACCTGCCGCGTGGCCAACGACGCGGCCAACGTCTCGCACACGGCGCGCCTCCACGTCAACGGTGATTTTTCCCTGCCCCCCCTGGCTCGCGAGGCCGCTGGAACTAGATTCTGTTATTTTCTCGAGTTTGAACAGGAGCGAATTGGTTGCGATTTGTGATTCATATTCTGTTGTCCAAAGTGTGTTAATCGAGTGGAAATTATCGTTTATTAGCGTTATGTGGAATGAGGTGAGGTCGTTTCAGCCATAACTCTGATCATTTATAAATCTCTAACCGATGATATTGGGTATATTAAACCTATATAAATGGAAGGAAAAAATGTGTGTTACTGTACAGCCAGTGGAATTATAATTCTCTCTGGGCAAGGTATTTTTGTGCAAACGGGAAAGCAGACCGCAATGGGGATGCAGCGTGACAGCAGGCCGGACGCTGCGGGAGTGAGGGTTTCGGAAGTAGCGGTGTGTGATGTTTTTGCCTGACTCGTTTTTCAGTCCCTCCCCGGGTGTCCCCATTTAATTTTGACGCGGCGAGCGAGGGGCTGCGCACTCAGGTCATGTGCACCACCAGCCAGGGCGACCAGCCCTTCTCCTTCACGTGGCTGAAAGACGGCCGCGCGCTGCAGCAGGGCGATGGCGTCGAAATCAGTCAGTTCACCGCCTACTCGACCATCCTCAGCATCGACAGCATCCAGGCGCGCCACTCGGGCAACTACTCATGCCGGGTGCAGAACGCGGCCGCTACGGTCGAGCACACGGCCGCCCTCTCGGTCACCGGTACAGTATTCTCGCCCCCTACCCCCTCTTTCTACCTTTTTCTCTTGCCGACGACACCCTCCTGACGGATGCGCTTGCTTGCTGCCACTTTTCTCCGCAGATCGCATGCACTTGATGTTTTTTGGACACGAGCACCGCGTTCCCGGCACTTTTTCGCTGTTTTTTGTGTAGAATTTCACGCATGAAGCTGTCATTTTTCAACCGGAAGTAGCAAGTCTTTAAATATACACTGTTAACTCCGAATTCCCAGCAAACCAAGGAAATCCAGCATATTCTAATTTCTGCAGATACCTCAAATGATTACTGTGAAGCTCTTGTAGGTTTCCATAATATGCAAATGTTTATTTTCCCATGATCAAGGCATCTTTTGTCAAAGCCCTCTACTATTTGTTTCCAGTTCTGTCTGATTTTTACGACCTAAAAATTTTGATCTTGTATATTATTTCGTTTCTAGTATTTATTTTAAACGATTCCATCTTTCTGCTGAAGTTCTATTTTAGTCTTCTCTTTGACATTCTAGTTCTGATCAGTTGGTGCCACCAAATAATATAAAAAACAACTTTTATTCTAACACTTGAACTGTTGAAATTACATTTTTTGTGTATGCTGGAATCAGTTGTTTACATTAGAGGACAAAACCCTCCATAATTCATAAGTAGATTGGATGCCCTTTTCAACTCTGCTCTTTATTATAATATACCCACATAATCAGCCCAACCATTTTTATACACTGAAATCATTACTCGCGATTTCCTCTTGCTTAATGCCCAAATTTCATAAACACAACTTTTTCCTCAGAAAATTTTTGACAGCAATTTTGAATTTTGTCTAGCAATTTAGAAGGTCCGCTTCATGTCTGAATGTACATAACACACACAGAGGACGTTCCCCTTGCCCAGTGGCTTTGGATGTGTTCGTTTGCACCAACTCAGTAGCGGCTAGAAAATACGTTATCGTTTAATACATGTATATACGATCTAGAGTCACTAAGGACACGTACGACACTACTTTCTCTCGAAACACTGTAAAGCAGGCAACTCCACCAACATGCGAGAGGTACAGTACACAGCTAGACACGAGAAGTAATAATTAAAAGCTAAACTATATATAGACATGTAAATAAATGCTGCCACATCCACCTCTTGGAAAACAACCCTTTTGAAGCGCAAACACGAAAATGACTTGTAAATAAATAAAATTTTCAACAGGAGGTGGAGAGTAAATAAGATTTATTTTGTGTCTATGAGCAGAATGGAGGCTGGCCGCCTTTGGCGTTCGGCCTTGTTGTGCGTCTCTCGGGCTTTTGTTGCCTTGCATATTGCGCCAAAAGGCAGCCAGTCTCTCTTCTCTCCCAGTTATTCATAATAAATCTTTTTCAGAACCTACAAAAACATCCTGCCCCTTATACCACAAACCCTAAAGAGAACATCACACAAAAATATATTTATATAAATCAATCTGTATATACGTATAAGAGAAAAAATTATATATAACCAGCACTCTTGTACATATTTGAAGTCTATGCGTTTGATTTTAGGCTCGATGCGAAGAAAGTAAATTAGATGCTCACTCTTGCAGGTCTTGCCATTTAAAGCCAACTTATGTACTTGACTAGGCTTTTACTGTAGTTGTGTGACAGCTATTTGGTGTTTTCACTCTGATGATTGGAGTACGATTTGGACTCACTCACGCACAATTTGTGTTCATTATACCGACCAAGCCGGAATTACTATAGTCACGAGATATACCATTGGTGTGTCTTAATATGTAACACAATGAACTGGGGCATCTACCAAAAGTAGACGCGCCTTGCTAGAATTTCTGCACATATTCGTACAAATAAAACTGTAAATATCCCAATGTACATGTATCCGAGGTTCGAACCTCTTGCAACAATCAGTGAAAAGCTTTGTTTGAAGTCAATAATTGCGCAGAAATTCCTGCTGTAAAAATCAGTCCGCTCCTGTCCGTCAGTCAGATTGTAAATAGCTAGGGACCAGCGCCTGCACCCCCCTGTACAACTAGCCCCTGAAGTGACCCGTTCTTTTTATTTCTCAATAGTGCCTCCGAGATGGGTCGTCGAGCCGTCAGATCAAAACGTCGTCCTCGGCAAATCGGTCGCTCTCCAGTGCCAAGCCGACGGCTTTCCCAAGCCAACCGTCACGTGGAAACAGGCGATCGGTAAGCTGAATAATTTGTACGTCTTACATAAAATTTGAGTAATTGAATATCCTCCGTTTGACACTTATTTTCTGAGCCATTTTTTACTTTTTGGAGTACTTAAATATTTTTTGAAGCCTTCAAAGAAATTGCCAAAAAATTCTTAACAATTTAAGTATAATGTGTGCAATAATATCTCCGCATATTTAAAGCTAAAATTTCAATTCCGAACACGACGTATGCTTTAATCATCTCCAATCATCTCTTTGTGAAAAACCTCGCGTCCTTGGTTGGGTTCTCTTTGACAGTTTGAAGGGAAAAGGTGAATCCATGGGGATTGGGGGTCCTTTGTTCAAAACTGGCACGTGAAGGGCGTTATTTTAATCAAGATGGAGCTAGATAATTGTTACACAGTTGTAAACGCGGAGAGCTGTGTGCTAATTAAGGCGGCACGTGCTAATGAAAGCTCGGCCTGAAATGTGTCATTAGGGAAGCAGCCCGGCGACTACAGAGAGATAGGCTACCGAAGCCAAAGACTGAGGGTCATGGAAAACGGATCGCTGGTTATCGCGCGGGCTATGGAGGAGAACGAGGGCTACTTTTTGTGCCAGGCGAGCAACGGCATAGGGGCAGGCCTCAGCAAAGTCATCCATCTCAACGTCTATGGTAAAATTCGCGCCCTTTGACTCCAAATTGAAATCACACTTCTCGAATAAAAACGAGTCCCGATAGAGCAGCAGTTTTTGAGCTTTAGTGAGTTACGATAAAAATGCGACTTTCAGCTGCCCCTCGCTTCAAAACGCAGTCGAAGAGCGAAACCGTCCGAAAGGGTGCGACTGTCCACCTGAAGTGCGATGCTGAGGGAGACAACCCAATGGATATTGTCTGGAAATTGAGATCAATTATTGTCGACCATACTTTTGACTCCAGGTAAATAGTGTGCAATCTATGCAATCTGCTTGACGTACGTGTACATTCTGGTTGCATATATTGGAATTTTACTAAATAAATTCCTTAATTAAAAGATTAAGAAATAGCAGGTATACTAGATAAGTTATAAAATTATTCTTTTTGATATCATTATAAGTAAAAATTATGCATAAAATATCAAAATAGAATTCATATGGTGAATTAATTTTATAAATAATGCCATTTTGAGCTGAATCTTTGTTTTAAAAAAATAAATTTGATGCCAAAGGATTTTATTTAATTCATCATAATTTTATGAATTAAATATCATCCTATCAAGAAATTTTATGCTTTATTTATCCTCTACATTCAAGCTATAATTAATGATTATATTTTTATATTCAAGATTTTCTGTGAAAAAGTCGCCCCTTTTGACTGGAAATGGAGCCGTGTCCGAACTGACCATTTCAAACGCGGGTCACCAAGATAGGGGTGACTACATGTGCGTTGCCACAAACGAGTATGGCAGCGACACACAGACATATCAGTTGATGGTGCAAGGTGAGTGAGCAACTGAGCAAGCAATCGGAAGTTTTTATATTTCCCTCTGGCGTTGAGGAGAACGATCGTAATATATGTTTAATGTGGAAATTGCAGAGCCACCGAGTTTTCCGCGAAATCTGCACATCACCGAGCAAACAAGCAGATCCATCGTGCTTTCTTGGTCGAGCAACACAGATGTCAATATTCCCATCACTAGCTACGTTCTGCAGTACAAAGAGTCAAATGGTGAGTGAGTGAATATTGAATGTGTGCGCGCGAAGGAGTTTTTCCTATCCCATTTGGTGCACAGCACAGCGTATTTCCCGATTTGCTTCTCTCTCAAGAAAAGGAAACGCCGGCGCAAAAAAGCAGCGGCGAACAAACAAACAAGACTGCGGGCTTGCAGCAGGAATTGAGTTGTATTTCGATTTTCCAGATGTTTGGAATGAACTTAATGCTCAGCAAATAATAGCCGGAGATAAAACGACAGCGGCTGTCGAGGGACTAAAGCCGGCCACCATGTACCAGTTCCGGCTTTATGCCGAGAACCAGCTCGGAGCCAGCGAACCAAGTGACATCCTTCACGTAAGCACAAGCTTTCTTTTCCAATAACGCGGCCGTTAAGCAGGATGAGAAATCGATATACTAAGCGGCTTTTCTTCAATAGATAAAACACAATTAGAGAGTTTTCAGATAAAATTTTATATAAGCGGCCCTCACTGCTCTTTTATGCAAGATGAGAATAAAAATCTTAAATATAGGGTATGACTTCTGGAGAAAAACCGGCGGGTCCTCCGCTACAAGTTTCCGTCGAACCAGTGTCTTCCACTCAGCTCAGGGTAACCTGGCAACCTCCCAACAAGGAACTGTGGAACGGGGACATTTTGGGCTACAACATCGGCTTCAGAAAGTCATTGCACGGGTATATGACCAACTTGTGGATGTTAAAATTTATTTAAAAAATATATTTCCTTAGCTCACAAGAGGCTGATTACAATTACACTCGAGTGTCGATTTCCGGGGACATGCCAGGGGATTTCCGACTGACTAATCTGGAGAAGTTCACCAAGTACTCAGTCGTGGTGCAAGCCATGAACAGTATTGGGGAAGGTCCCAATTCTGACCCCTTTTCTGCTCTCACACTGGAGGATGGTACTATAATATAAATTTAAAAGCAAAATATATGACTCAACTTTTAATCGTTAGTTCCAAGTGGACCTCCTCAGGACGTGCAGTGCTCCGCCTTGACCTCGCAAAGCGTCCAGGTAACTTGGCAGCCGCCGCCACTGGCAAAGGTACACGGCATCATTCAAGGATACAGAGTCACTTATGAGCCCGTGGAAGAGTGGTCTGGTAAGTGCTGTTTTCAATATAAAATATTATTAATTATGCTGAAATTATGCCAGGAAAGAGCCCAATAAATTAGATACTTCCAAAATGTTAATCCTTTTGCGTTATATCCAATGCATGATCATCTCCAAAAGGTTTTAAGCTAAAGATGTTTTGATTTAAATTAATAAAATGTTTTAAGCTGTTAGCAGACAGTTTCAATGATAATTTGCTGATAAGTTTGGAACGTCTTTCCCTCTGAATTTCAAAAAAAAAGTTGAAATTTAAAAAAATATGTCTCTGATATAGCCTTGAATATCACGTTTGTGTGAAAATTATATAGCCAATACAAATTTCCATGGCAGACTCTCACGTAGCAAGCGAGACGCGTTCGACAGCGGGCTTGAACACGGCGCTGCACGGTCTGCAGCATTTCACCAACTACAGCATCCAGGTCCTGGCGTACACGCGCGCCGGCGACGGCATCAAATCAAACACAATATTCTGCCGCACCGACGAGACAGTGCCAGAGGCTCCCGAGAGGGTCAAGGCGGCGGTGAGCTCGTCCAACGCAATCACCATAAGCTGGCTGCCGCCGCGCAGACCCAACGGCGTGCTCACCAAGTACACGGTGCACATCCGCTCTAGCTCGGAGGCTAAGGACCGCGTGCTCAAGTGGACCCTGCCGCCGACGCAGACCCAGTACAACGCGCAGGACATCCGCAAGAGGAACGGCGACACGTACGAGGCCTGGGTCACGGCCTCCACCAAGGTCGGCCAGGGCCAGAATACGCCCGTCGTTAAACTCTATCCTAGCTCGACAGTTCCTGCCGCCATTGTTTCATTTGGCCAAACCATAACCGTGCCTTGGAAAGTCGAAGTCAAACTACCGTGCCAGGTGGTTGGAGTTCCTAGGGCTTCGGTGGAGTGGAAAAAGGGAGACGTGAAAATTCAAAAGGAACATAGGTAAAAAATTATTAGTATTATTGTACTGCCTATTTGTTTCAAGTTAATAATAATTTTTGATTATTATTTGTTTTTTTATTTATTTATTTCTTGTAACGGTAACAAATTTTAGCGATTATTATGAAGAAAAATGATAAAAGCACATTCAGGGGGAGCATTTAAATTTCAAATTCCATTAATTTTTTTATCCTTATAAAAACTTTCTTGACTTACAACATTTTGATACATTTTAATTTAATTTTTTTGCAGAGTCATGGTTTCTTCAGATAATACGCTCATAATTTCCAACGTGCAGAGGGCGAACGAGGGCAACTACACTTGTTACGCCAGAAACAATCTTGGAACGGACCATATTACTTTCGCTCTGAGAGTCCAAGGTATGGACCGATTTATATAATATATTTTGCAGTATCTTAAAAAAACGGAATTTTAGTGCCCCCCACGCAGCCGATCCTGTTAGCCACCGCAGTGACGTCAAACACGGTGCAGCTGCAGTGGAAGCAGGGCGACAACGGCGGCGCGCCGGTCAAGGGCTTTTTGCTCTCGTTCAAAAAGGACTTTCACTCGGCTGAATGGGAGGACGTCAGTTTGGACAAACGGCTGCACATGTACCTGATGGACAATCTTGATTGTGGCACGCAGTACCAGTTCAAACTTACCCGTAAGTTTGATTTTATTGATTACAAGATTATGTGGTTTTTAATGAATTTCCATGCAGCATTCAACAAAATTGGTAACGGGGTGCCGAGCAAGACTGAAATCGCTCAGACCAGCGGCACCAAGCCAGTGGCACCATCCAGGAACCAGTTTTTGCAGTCCAACATCTCCGCCGTGGTGCTCTACCTCAACACGTGGTCCGACGGCGGTTGTCCTGTGCTGCACTTTGCTGTCGAGCTCAGGAAAAACAACGCAGAGTGGCAAACAGGCAAGCATATTTTAATTTGTCCCTTGATTCGCATGCTAAGAAATAATTTCTTTCGGCGCAGTGTCTAGTAGCGTCACTCCCCAGCCCAGGTACTTGATCGAGGGCTTGGAGTCAAGCACGAAATACTTCCTGCGCGTCACGGCGCACAATAATGCCGGCTACACCATGGCCGAGTTTGAGTTTGAAACCCTGCACCAGTACGGAGGTAATATTTTAAGACCTAAACTTTCTCATGGAAATTTTTTAACATTGATCTCCTCAGGAGTATCCCCATCTCACGGTGTTGTTCTCTCGGCCTCTGATGACTCTAACGTCTCAGTATTTGATCCACAAGTCTTGCTGCCCTCGTCAATCGTCGTCGCTGTCATTTTCCTGTTCGTGTCCGGCTTCTGTTATTGCTGGCGAAGAAGTATAATGTTCTGGTCGAGTGTGCAATGATTTTTTATGCTATGTAATTTACAGAATCGGACCATGACTCCATGCAAGACTCTCAGGTGTCGATGGCGATGGACAACAAGCAGAACATGGAGCAGCGAGAGCTGCAGTACTACGCAACTGTGCGCAAGCCGATG
Organism: Cloeon dipterum; assembly: GCF_949628265.1. Taxonomy (NCBI): domain Eukaryota; kingdom Metazoa; phylum Arthropoda; class Insecta; order Ephemeroptera; family Baetidae; genus Cloeon; species Cloeon dipterum. Next base: position 5,594,884 of record NC_088789.1, on the reverse strand, counting down.
CCCTCGCCTGTCAGAGACATCAGCACCCTGGAGAGAATCCCAGGTGAGACAGAAAAATGCCCTTTCCTATCATCTATCCTCTTTCTCTCTTACAATCCCCGTTTTTACCCATTCTCTATCTCTCTAAGTCTCGTAAACAGAGATTTTGGAATTTGCCGAGTTCAATATAGAGTTGAGTAAAAGAGCCGCCTCTCGTGCAATTGGCAATTACAGAATATTCAGAGGACATCTACCCCTACGCTACTTTTCACCTTCCCGAACAGGAAAACATGGCGTCCAATCCTCAGTTGCAGGCACTCCTCTACAACGAGTCGCAGCACGCCGCGGAGACTTTGCAAATGAAGCAGGTGAAAAGCTGTTTCTCTATTTTTGCGTGGATTAAATGCGCTTTTTTAAAAAATAAGAGCCTGTGGTGGTTTTATTTCGCACACTGTGAGTAAAATTGCGGCGTGCTTCAAGGTCCGCAGCAGATCTCTCGGACGAGGCAGGGGCCGACGCAAGTCATTCAAGTCGGAGAGCGAGGAGTACGACACTCTGGGTTCCGAGGACGAGGAGGAGCCCCTTTCGAGCCGCACAGAGTCGTCCAGCCAGCTGCACGGAGGCCCTCCCCCTCTCCGGCCGCACCTCAGTAAGTTAGTATTGCATTTCGCATTTTTAGGCATGGCACCGCAATCAATAACCCTTTGAGCCCCTCTACCGCAGTACCATTCCCTGATCATCGTTTCAAAGATTTAAGATATTGATACATTGGTGAGTTTTGGAAAAATGTTTGCTTTGCCTTTTTTCCAGATTTTCTGTACCACAATCAAGAATCAAGTACGTCGACCGAGCCGTCACCAATTTCTGAACGCAAGTCTAGTAGACAAGGAAAAATAAGGTCAGTTTTTTACACACTTCTATTTTCAAATGAAAATTTATTGCAATTTTCTTTTAATTGAATTCATCAAAAAATTGTCGACGAAAAATTTTGACTGGCTTTAATTTGACTGGAGAAAATAATATCATAATTTCCAATGAAACAGGTTACTAAAATATTTAATATTTTTCGAATAAATTTCAGAAATTAATTTTTAATTGATAAATTGATATGGGACGTTGATGGTTGCAGAAGCGGGCACGGCGGTCGACGCGCCATTCTCGATACGGACGGTGTGCACTCTGCTCGGCAGAAAGGGGAACTGCCCAACGGCTTCCACGAGTTCGCGATGGAGCCGAGTGAGGCAGAATGTGATATGGACTCGCTGAAGAAGCTGCGCCTCGGTGGCATGAAATTCTACTACAGCCCTTCGTCGGGCGGGCGGCACAATTTGGAAGACTTCACCATCGCCGTGTGATGGGTCCCTTTTTGTACATACACTTCATTCTCTCTGTGATGAATATATATTATACTGCGAAAAGAAATGGCCAGTTGCTCGCGTTTTTGTAATATACTTTGAAAGAGGCGGAACTTTTGTAATTATTGCGACTCATATTGTTGAGCAAATTTAAGAAAAAAACGTGTTCTATATCTGTCCAAAGCAAAAGTTAAAACAGGCATTCGAGATACTGTTCAGTGTTTGTTACGGGCAACTGCTGAGATGTTCTGCGTGTTTCGTTGTTGCGATCGGCAGTTTTGCTATTGAACGAGAAAGACAAAAATATGTGATCAACGCGTTGATAGATCTGCTAATGATTTTGATCAAGTGAATGCAACTGAAATGGCTTTTAAATTATTTTACAAAATGGCCTATTTAATTGCTCCAAACAATATGTGATTGGTCTCTCTGAATTTCGAGTCGGGTAGGCGTGTTGCCAAATATTTAGCACTTGTCCAGTTGTAGAAGGGCAGGACATCAAAACGCCTGATATTGTTTGGGGCTCATAAAAAAATGTGAAACTGAGACGTGTGGAAATGAGAATAAATTAAAACAAGGTGTTTTTGATCATTAAACGTATATTTCTTATTGCATTTTTCAATCCAAGTACAGAATTTTAAAAATTAAAATCCAAGGCTCAAATAAAGCGTAAAAATGGGAAATTAAAATTTCGAAAATAGGAAGTACCCAACGACTCACCTAGCTCAATGAGATCGAAATGAAATTCAAACTTTTCCACTTCTTGCTAGGTTTTTAAAATATGATATACAGAGACACCAGTTCTCTGCACTGTATAAAAGTGGGCAAAACGCAGACAAAAAATTATAAATTTTATTGAAATTGAAAAATGGAGGAGAGAAATAACAAATAACATTTTGAGGTTTTCTTCGCAGCGACGAACAGATATAGCCTGTGGTGATTACAATAAATATCGGCTGATGAAAAAGTTCATTAGCTTATTTTGTGTAGTAGTTCCTCCTGTCACCCATCAATCGTGAATTAAGCTCCACCAGTTGTCTCAAGAAGCTTTCGTTGGGGATGATTTGCCGCCTTGCTCTGTCGAATTTAAAATTGCAGAGTTAATTTTTAAGCACACATTCTCGCATTGCAACTGGCTGTGCGTTTTTCTGGCAGCAAAAGTTGAACAATATTACAGAACGACTTTTAAAATCCGTGTTTCCCAATTATTTATATTGTCATCGCCAGAAATACATTTTAGACTATTGAGTCACTTTTAACAGACCGCAATTTGGCACCAACCCAAAGCCACACGCGAATCCTTTTTGTGACGCAAAATCGAACGACTCAATCAATGAATGAGTCAGTTGAGCATAATCGGACATGCGGTCTACTCACCTAACCGTTTTCATGGCGTCCTGGGCCGTCATGCCCCGACGCATCATCAAGAAGGCAAGCACCAGGGTGGCTGACCGGCTGATGCCCTGATGACAGTGAACTAACACTCGTCCTAAAAATATAAAAAATTGCATTATACGAATGAATAATGAGATAAATCCAAATTAATGTTTTCTCTCCCTTTTCTCACGCATCATCTTACGATGAAAGATGCTTTAAACGCTTTATTAATAATCGTGGATCACTCATTTAGACGTATAATTTTGAGAGCTCTTATCACTTGGTATAGTCCCTGCGGTTTCTGAGTAATAATAATGCTGGCTTTGTGCTTTAGCTTTACTTTAATTATCAAAGTAGTGCTAATATTTGAATAATAAACCCCGGATTTTAAGACAACTATTATTTGGGAAACTGTGGTCATCACTGAAAATTGGTGGATAGTTTTGAAAATCAGACTTCATCTGATAGCAGAATCTAAATTTCTTGAGAATAAATTATAATTAGCATTTTTAGTAGATTTTAAAAAAGTTAGAATATCAAATGGACAGCAGATTGATTTTTGAATTTGTAAACTTTTTTAATCTTTCAAAGCCTGTCATAAATTCTGAAAATTTTCATGCACAAATTTAAACCATTTAAAGATTCATATTAATAAAATGTTTAGTTTTCGCATTCTCGCACCTCCAATGCGGAGTGCCGAATCAATGAAGGCGGCTGCGTCGTTAAAGTATTGGCTGATGTCGAAGGACAGGCTATCGGTGGCTGGCACGCCGAGAAACTCTATGTCGGCCCTTCGGTAGTACTGCGCCGTGGTGTTGACGTAGTAACCTGGCTCCTGGCCGGGCCGAGAGTCCTTTTGAGAAGCGTTCAGCACGTGAGTGATTCCTATCGCCCGAAGCTGCTGTGTGCACAAGGCTGTGTGCCTAAAATCAGAGCAACCAGCACGAATCAGCAATGACCCAGAACCACTGTGTGCCAGCCAATAAAAGAGTACGCGAGTGCTGATTTCTAGATCTTGACAAATTCTAGCGCAATTAGCGTCCCAGTCAAGTTCAAACTATTTTGGCACTTTTACCAGTACACGTGAGATTTAATGGCTTTTACTTTTCCTTCTTTAAATATATACAAAAATTTTAAATACATTTAAAAAACTGTAGATATTTTATAAACTCACATATCTCCAATAAATAGGTCAGGATAAACCTCATTGTAGGCATCGGTGGGAAGGACGTAAACACCACCTGAGGGCTCAGTTATGAGATGGCTGAGCTCCTTGACGGAACAGGTGAATTTCCGGGCCGGAGACACCCTGAGTGGCGTGAAAGTCTCGTATTTGGGCACACTGGCGTGCGTCCTGTGCTTGTCCACATGGTGGTGCTGATACTTGAGGGCATACTTGTTGTCGTAGCGAGGGCTGCTGTAAGTGCTGGGCGCAGTTGGAGGCAGGCCATCGGCTGCGTACACGTTCTCCGTGGGGGCAGGCTTTGGAGGCGGTGTAGCTTCTTTCTTTAAAAGGGCCTCCATTCGTTCTCTCTGCCTGTACCTTTCATTTGACATAGTTATGCTTAGTTAGTCTGAGGTTATTTTCTTCATGGTGTGGTAGTCGATTTGGCCATTAGTTCGGATTAACACATATTAAGGAGGCATTTAGGAGATCAAAGCAACACAAGTTACAAAAGTAGCATTGATTACATTTTTGTATAACAAAAATGCATTTATATAGGTTTTCTTTACGATGATTACCTCAGTTTCAAGTGTAAAACAAATTTGCTACCAATTTACTTAGGTACAACAGATGTTAACTGTTAATTTTCAAAGCAATAATATTTATGAAAGCAAAGTGTGACTAAATTAGCTGAAGAGTGACCAGGAAGAGGAAAAATGTGGGTTTATTGGTATGAGGCCAAGTGCAACTGCGTGTGGCATCTGCGTTCACGTGACTGACGAAGGTCGCGTTTTTGTTCTGACAGTGTATGATTTTATTATGGTACGCAGTTGAACGTCTATTTCGGGCAGCAAACTTTTTCTACTCTGGACAACGATACATTCGTAAAAGGAATCGCGGAACCGGCTCGACGGTCGCGCGCGAGTCTATTCTGGGAAAATTTGTCGGTCTGCGAAAGTCAAACACGCAACCTGCGTGACGCGCGTGTGGCGCGTGTTGAATAACGAGAGCAGCATTCTTCAAAAGGGCTCGTCAGATATTTTTTTATTTAGAAGACCTAGTAAAATGCCTCACGATTAGCAATTTGATTAAAAAATGAATCAATAATTAAGTTTATACAAACAGAATAGATTTCGACAAAATTGCGACATTAATTTGTGCTATTCATTTCATGGGCTTCTCCAATGAGGCCCGTGCGCCATGTTATTCGTTCGCGATGTTATTGGGACACGGAGTTTTCGCGAGTTGTTCGCTATCAGGATCATCTCAAAATATGTGAACCGATCAAAAAAGGAAATACAGAAAAATAAACACTGCCACGGAAGCTGTATTATATTTCAATTAAAAATTATGACATCCTCGAGTGCATCTACCTTCATTGCAATGTAACAAAAATTCCGCATAATAATTTGAAATTAAAAGCTTTATACACTGTTAGAAAGGTCTCCATAAGTTTAACCAATGATGAAATTATCAATGCCTAAAATCTGATTGAAAAATATTGGGAATCGACTCTCAGCAAGCTGTCATATTCGTTCAAATTTTTACTTCATTTTAAAACTATATTTACTTTCTCCCTCTCTGTACACATACTGGCAAACTCCCAAAATCAGTACAACCTTCTTATTGCACATATTAATTTGTAACTTGACAACTTCTAGCAGTTTTGAATTCAATTTTGCTTTGAACTGTCCAAATTTTCAGCATTGGTGCATTTATAAATAAATATATAGCATGGTATCTCCTTTACTGTAAAAAATAATAAACCTACAAGCCATATATATTTTACTGTCCATCCAAAATATCAATTCCTTACCTGGGCAAGAGAATTTCCATCTCCTTGTCCAGGATGCTGGGGCTCTTCATCCTTGGACTCTCCACCTGCCTCTCGATCAGGGGGCTGCGGTACTTCTTCATAATGGCCTCCGAGGTTAGGGACTCGCGGTCTACGTCAGCGGACGGCCCAAGGTCCAAGAAGGAGGATGGTGGTGGCGTGCGATAGACGCGTGATGTGTACAGCTCTGGCCCCTTGGAGGCGTGCCTGGAGGTCGGTAATTTGGTCGTGGCGACGGGCGACGGCGATTTGTAACGCGGTGCCATCAAAACTCGCTCCTCGCTGGACGCATGCGACCATGGCGAATACTTGGACCCACCGTTGGACGCATTACTGTACTTTTCCCTCAGGTTGGCGTATTTGTCCGTTAGCTGCTGATAACGGGTAGCCAGGTCATCGTACTGCTCCATTGGGGTGCGTCGCGGTGAGGCGGCCGGGGTGCGCGGGCACGACGGGAAGTACCGCGATTTGAAGTATGAGGTGCTGCGTGCGTCCAAATTATTTGATTAACATTTGTGTGTGAGAAAGAGTTAAGAGTCTTATTTACAGTCGTGAAAAGCCACAATCAACACGATCTAAACAGGGACAATAAAACACAAAGGAGATGATGCGGAACGTTTGTGGTTGCGGCGCGTGATTAAACCCGCCTGGCGTGGTTTTTGGTCTTCTGTACAGTTTTAAATTTGATCCACGTGCGTTTCTGTGTACATGACGGTGATGTTAAAAGCGACGTTAACTTTTCCAAAAGTTCAATATATTAAATTTGGCGCGAGATGGGGGAATATGAATAATATTAAAATTCAGGGAGAATATCAGGCTGAGTTAATAGATCTGTATATTGCAAGAGAATAAATTTATACATCACATGCTGACAAGCTTTTTAAAAAGGCAATAGTTAAATATACAGGGGTATTCCATGAGCGATTAATTTAAATTTTGAATTTTCTTTTAAGAAAATTTGATTCAAAATTGTTCTTCAAAGTATTTAAAGTAAATTTCTCTCCAGCATATTAGCAATGAGTGAACTGTGTTGCAAACGAATTCCAGTTTCGAAGCTTTAGCAAAATGTGAAATAGAAGAACCTGAGGTGACAGCGTCTGACTGCGGGTTCGCAGAATACACTTGACACTAATTCAAACACGAACTACACTTGCTGCAAAATGAACAGTGGAATATTTAAGTTTAACAAAAATAATTCGATGGGGAGAGTAAAGAGATGATGCAGAGTAAAAATGGCAGAAGCATACAGACCTCATGGAGGAGGTTGTGGTGTCGCAGGCACGGCCCAAGAGACACTGAAAGAGTTGGAATTAGCTCGACCAAGCCAAAGTCTATTTCGGGTCGCGTGCGCTCTTTTCGCATGAATCACTCGCGTGTGTTTTCTTCGCTCAAGCTGTGCTCTCTGGCGGCTGCACAGGCAGAGAGCGGCGCGCGTTCTTGCGCTTTCTCACATAATGAATGGCCTCTTCAGCCTCTTGCTCTTATGCAATATCGCAACTACGACAGCAGCTCGATTTAAAAGCTCTTTTGTTCTTCAAGTGCGCACCTTGAACCAATTAAAGGCTCGTCAGGCTCAAATGAAGGGGCAGTTAGCGCTGTCTGGTTTTTGGGAGGAATCAATTATTTGATTTCTTTCAGATGATATGCGAAGCTTCTGTTATTTATTTTACTTAGACATATAATTTTTGCTATCGATTTATTATAATAATTGTCTTGTAGAAATAGAGGGAAAAGTGGATTCGCCGAAATTGGTTGAGATTAATTAAATAACTCTGAAATCAACGAGGTTAGGAAGCCTGTTATTCAAGTTCCACTATGCCAAAAACCTTGAGTGATGATTTGTTCTAAAGGATGAAAATTTTATTTCGAAATCAACTTTGCAAAGCATGATTAGAGAATTTAAAATCAACTGCTCGTTGTAAGGTTGCTTTTTCTTAAATAGATTTGCAAGCTCAATTTACTTCAGTTGGGTTATGATGAAAAGGTAGCCAGTCACAGCTCCAAAAGTCTGAAACAAGTCGGCAGGAGTTAAAAGATCAGTGCATCTGATTATTTTGCGAATTTCTCACAGCGAAAATAAGAGGCAAGTCTACATCGAACAAGCCGCAAGCGGAAAATGTTACCTTCCTAGACCGCGCCAAGTCGTAGAACGCTTGCAACTGAAAATATTAGGCATATATACTAATTAAGCATTTAGTTTAGAGTATCATACCTCTCGTGTCGTTTTTTGGTCTTGGCCGTGTCGAAACAGTCGACTAACCAAATCAGCAGTTTTTTCCGTCTGCAAAAAAAATCGAGAGTTAATCTCCCTCGTTAAAATATGACGTATAAAAACGTTTATGCAAAACGTTTTACGTGCATATTTGCCTCATTTTTAAGAGTTCCACAGCTAGCTGCCAAACAAATAAACCTCGTGGAGCAATCCAGAGCCATGTAAAGGTAATAGAAGAAAAATCGCGACGTCATCCCAGTCTCCAGGAAGTGTTTTAAGTGAGTCACGAAGATATTGAGGAATCCGTGCACGATGAGCATGAACAACTGCGCGATGTCAAAAAGCAGGAAGAACCGAGCCATTGCCGAAATTCTCTTCTGGCTCTTCAAAAGTGCCTTTAACACAAGATTCAATCCAACCGTCTCGTTTTTGCTGCACACCAAATCCAAGGTGAGAATTTTCTTGTTCAAGTGTTGAACCCGGTACTTGAGCTCGGCACAAGCCCAGCACACCAGCATCTCAGATAAAACATTCATGAAGTGAAATATTCGAGGTGAAAAAATGTGCCTCCACCACGATGATTCATTTATAAAAATGAAGAGGAACGCCTGACGAAAGAAAATCAACGACACGGCCAAAATGGAGAAGAAATACGAGTGTCACTTGCTCTTGGCACGATGCAAAACGCCGTCTGCGAGGTGCAAGCCTTCCAGCACCAGCTCGATCGTAGCTGGCGACTTTTGCGACATGATTATTATTGAGATGGTGTTGGCGACGTCGATGAGAAAATTCACCGTGGCCGTGACAAACGTCCAAAGCTGTTGCACGTCAAAGTTCGGCCCGTAAAGTTGCTGTCCGGTGTATTGCACTCGGATGGCCAGAGTTGCGGAAAAGTAGTACAAAACGGCTGCCACTCCTTGCACCACAAATGCGTACACCCGTGTCCAATTGGTTGTCAAAATTTTTGTTTTGCTGATTTTCGAGAAGGGAATTACGCCGAAAATGCGACACAGGAGTAAGAAAGGATCCATGTTCTATTATAGATCCTATTTTTGATTTGAAGAGTGAACGACTTGTAATATACTTTAACTGTTTAACGGATCCCTTTCAAATTTAAATGTCAAGTATTGATTTGACCGTTCCTTAATATGATTGCGCAATTTGATAAATTGAGTTTTGTTGGTTCTGTACTGTTTTCGTTCTCCTTATCTTATTGCGTGCAAATTTTAAAATGAATAACACTTAGTGTACATATATATTAAGGATGCATGATTATCTACTATATGTACTCAAATAATATTATTTCACCCCATAATGTGACTGAGTTGATATGTATTTGTGTTTAAACAATTCTTGTGCCGATAAAAGCCAGTAATTCAATTTTTTATTTAACTTGAAGCCTGTCACTGAACCTGCTGCCTAAAATCGTTTGTTGTTAGGTGATGAAGGGAAACAAAGATTAATTTAATAAATTCCTTCCAGCGAATCATAGCAGTAGTAAATCAACGTTGAACAGGCCGCAAGAGCAGAAAAACGCCTTCCTAGATAGGGCCAATTTGAAATTCGCTTGAAGCTGATATTGTTTACTAAAATTAATTACTTTGGTCGGAGAACATTAAAAAAGCTCTCCTTTTGCATTGTTTTACGATCTTGCAAACAGCTCCTGGGCCGAAACAGCTGCTTTACAGTACATTCTGCAACCCTTCTCGTACGAGAAAATGTAATTTTATTTTTTTTTTAACCTCCATTCAGCACTTCCTGTGGGCAATGAGCTCACCGAGGTCTCAATAAAACTGCCGAACGGATATCATGGAACAAGTGGCCCATAAGTAGCCGCAGAGGAGCTTGGGCCCAAGGTGGGCACCCCGCACCGAGGACTTTTATTGAAACGCCAGACATTTTTGTCCCTAAAGCCGCTGGAAAGTGGCGAGCCAGCGCCGGCGAGTTATTTGAGCATTTTTTCTCACATAATTTTCCCATTTATTTTCCACATAGTATAGAGCAATTCAGTTTGTGTTTGTGTATTTCTTTCTTTGTCTTAAATAATTAATCAACTCAAAATTGATTTATGCATGTAAATTAGTCTTTATATATTTTGACAATGATACAAAAAGCTAATGAAAAATCATTTTTCACTTTTCATTTTAGTTGAGTTATCAAAAAAATATAGCCAGTCACCGAGCCAATTGCCTAGAATTGAGAATATACATCAAGACATGAATTTGTTTAAAATTAGTTCCTTACCGCAAAAAGCAGTTGCAAATCGACATTAAACAGGCCGCAAGCAGAGAAATGTGCTTTCCTTGATTTTGCCAAATCAAAAAATGCTTGGAGCTAATTATGACACATTCATTTTAGTCAGTTTGGTGACTTTATTACCGCTTACCTCTTGCGTGGTTTTCTGATCTTGGCCATGTCGGAATAGTCGGCCCACCAAATCGGTCGTTTTATCCGCCTAAAAAATTGCTGAATATAACAAATATATTTGTTTTGCCACATGCCATTGACTCGCCTCGATTCGCAGAGTACCACAATTTCTAACTAGCCAACAAAATCTCCAAGAGCAGTCGAGGGAAAAGACAAGATTGAAGCACCATTCATTCATATAGAAATCAACCGATCGTCCGATGCAGCTCATGAATCCGTTCAACAGCCCTGATACGATCAAAAGGAACGCCTGCGTCAAGTCCAACAAAAGGAAAACTTTCACCGCATTTGACAATCGCGAATGGCTGTAGAGAATCGCATTGAAGATGTTATGGTAAATCCGAATCTCTTGAATTTGAGGTGACAGTTCTTTCAAGGCGAGGTTTAATTTAACGAGTCTACTTTTCAGCTCTAAAATGGTCAAAGAGATGAGCTGCTCGGTGACCAGGATCATGCAGTAAATAAACCTGGATAGCAAAGCGCTGCATGTCACATTCCTCTGGTCGAAATAAACTGTTGCTACGGTGTTGCGAAAAATCATCAAAAAGCAGGTGCATAAAGTGAAAATTTCTGCACGAATGTTGCCCCCCTCGACTCCCAAGTGTCGGTCGGCCAGAGACACAGCGGCCAGAGTCACGTCCAATACGGGACACATCTGCTGTGATAGAACAATGATGGAAATGACGTTGAACTCATCAATAGTGAAGCCAGTCAGAGCAGTGCCGGCTGTCACCATGATTCGAAAATCTCTCGTGTTTTTCTGTTGAGAGTAAAACGAGTTCATGTAGTATTGTATTGCGTATGAGCTGAACGCAGTGAACGCTGACATCTGAACAGAAAAGGCGATCAGACGCATCCATGTGGTTGTCCGAATTCCGTGCCTGGAAACTGTGACGAAAGGCACGACGCCGAAAATACGCGCTAAGTGTAAAAATGGAACCATTCTGACGACCAATTGAAAAAGAAGAGCTTTTGAGAACAGCCGCAAGGGAATCAAATATGTGATCAATATGTGAAAGAAGGATCAATTTTATTACTAGCGAAATTGACAGAGTGAAGAAAAGGTGCACTACACGAGTATTAAAAAAGGTTGAAAAAACATACTTGCCTCGTTGTGAAGTCTGCCGCAGTTAATTGAAATAAAGGAGAATCTGCATGAGGCTTCTACAGCGGTGTATAGCGTGTAAAAGCACCAGCTCAGGGGCAAATCACGATCGCTGATATGTGACCAGCAAGTGAGGTGCGAATTCAGAAATCCACTTATAGTTAGCAAAAACAGCTGAGATAAGTCAAAAAGCAGGAAAAATCGCACCGTTTTTGACAGAATCTTTTGTCCAAGCATGATATCTTTGTAAACATAGCATAGTTTTATAATTTTACATTCATTTGCGCTGGAAGTAGGAAAATTTCGTATTTTTCCATTCAATGCCTTTAGTCGTAATCTTAATTCAGAACAAAGTAAGCACAACAACATTTCTGCGAGTAATTTTTGACAGTATACTAAGCGGGCGCCGATGAAGAAATGAAGAGGAACGAATTTCAACAGCGAAATGGATAAGGCGCATCGCAAAACAGTAGCCGCCAAGACTAAAATTGCCAAATTAAAGGCCATTAGACTTGAAGAGGTGGTATGCAAGGTTTTGTCTGCACTGCACAGACTTTTCAGGATTGACATCAAAATTTTCGGCATGCTTTGAGAAAGGTGGATAATAGCGAAGAGATTGCAAATGTCAATTGAGAAGTTGCAAATGGAAGTTGCAGCCGATACGACCACTCTCACGTCATAGTTCGAGACGCTGAGCAACTGGTCGATATTGTATTTGCCCTTTATGTATTCGCCTATGTAGCCTAGGTAGCATCCAGTCCCCACTGACTGCAACACAAATGAGTACAAACGAGAGTAATTAGACGCTGATATGTTGCTTTTCCTCAGTCTCGAAAACGGAACAACGCCGAGTATTTGACACACACGCAAAAAGAACAACATTTTATAATTCGACGTCCGTCTGAATATTTTAATAAAAACGTTTATAGCTATAGCTTCGAACGTGCGGCCCCGTAGACTCATTATATTAATCGATTTACTTCGTGGCATCCGTCGTGAGGTGAACATTATTGAATTTGTTTTGACCGACGTCTCTTGAAACACTCATGAAGATTGAAACCGCGACATTTTTACTCGCTCTTATCAATATTACAATTTAACTGTTTTCGATCGACGAACGACTGATATATTATTATCTAGACCTTGCAATGAGCAATGACAAAATTAAAGCATTAAGAATAAATATTTTTGTTTTATCCAAATTTACTATTTGTTTCTTTACCGCTGACGCCTTTGTCTAGCCTAAAGTGTCCTATCTTTGAACTATTTTTTGAAACAGCAAATTAAAAATAGATATAAATAACAAATAACAATCTTAAGATACAAGGTCTCCATATTAAAACTGCGGCCCAAATTTTCTCTTAAGAATTTTACTTCAGATATTATTATTAAAAATTAGGCGTTCTTCATTTATCGCAAGCTTTTAAAATTACGTTAAAATCTGTTCATATGAAAATTTATGTCCTCAAATCCTTTAACAATATCTGTAAATGAAAACTCTATTGGAAAATAAACTAAGTTAGCATCAATCTGAATTGTATTTGCCTTTTTTCTTTCAATTTTTACTTCAGTTGAGAGAGCTAGGATGAAAATGTAGTTTAAGATAGCTCCACCAGCCTACAAAAGTTGAAGATAAACTTTACGTCGATAGTTAAAACCGAACAACGAACCGTGAAGAGTAGCTGTATGTCGATGGTGAACAAACCACACGCTGAAAAAGAGACTTTTCTTGAACGGGCCAAGTCGGAAAAAGCTCTCAGCTGAAAATTCAATTGATATAGTGCAAATATATTCAACCGTCGTTTAGAAATGAGCACACCTCTTGAGTTGTTCGTATTTCTAGACTGTTCTTATACAACCGAGTCACCAGGTCGGAAGTTTTTCTCATCTGTGGAAAAGTAGCATTAATTGCCAAGTTGAAGAGTTTAGAAAAAAATTAAGGGTTAGATATGGCATTTAACTGTACTATATTGGATTTCTTTTTTTTTTTTTTTTTTTTTTTTTTTTTTAGAGAAATCATGGGAATTAGCTAAAATAGTGAAGATTTAACACGGTTTGAAATAAATTAGAAGAGATCGAGCCAATAAAATTTAACATATACTGACATGTACAGTAAATAAAAATGATTTATATTAATATTTCAAATAATTCTTCTAAAATATTATTTCAAAATATGTATCTACCTAACATAAAATTAAAAATTAAGCATGTAATTAAAACATATCAACAATGAAAAATAGCAAATTTCGAAGTTTTTTTCTTAAAAGTAGAGGTATAATTCAATAATTAATCAAATCGACATAGGTAGTTTTTAGATGAGTATAAGGAAACACATACCTCGTTTTGGAGCATTCCGCAGCTCACTACTATGGAGGAAAACCTGTAGGTCCCATCCAAAGCCATGTATAATGTTGAGTAACACAAGCCACTTGCCAAATCACCGACATTTTTGATCCAGCAATAATAACTGGAGTTCACAAATCCAGCGAGGACCAACATGAATAGTTCCGACACATCAAGAAGAAGAAAAAAGCCTGAAGTTGAAGACAGTTTCTGTTGACTTTCTAGCAAGGATCGAAAAACATTGTGCAGTTTTCTGGCACTGTCACTGTCCATTTGCAAATTGCGGATTCTCTCATTCAAAGCGTTGAATCTGATTCTCAATTCAGCGCAGATGAAGCACACAAACACTTCAGAGAGCAGAGTGTTGGAATAAGCTATTCTAGCTGGAATCACAAGTTTCAGCACGGATAAATCATCTGCTCTCATGATAGTTGATATCAAGCGAATGGCAATCTGAATAAATGCCAGCAAGCAGAAGAAATATGCTCGAAGGTCCGACAAAGAGGTTGCCAGAATTTTGTCCACAGCTCGGAGATTCCTCAAGATGAAATTCAAAGTTTTAAGGTTGCGCATGCAATTGAAAGCAATCGCACACACATTGAAAAAATCCAAAACAAAGAAAACGTCAATGATGGTTGACGAAACAATTTCTCTGACCTCAGGTCCTCTCCGTGACCTTTTTTCTAGCCTAGACTGAACAGTGTAAACGACATGGCAGGCAGCTCCGAGCGACTGTACAACCAGCGAGTAAAGACGAGACCACTTGGAAAAGCGAAGCTCGTAATTTTCAAGCTTGGAAAATGGTAATACGCCGAAAACCCGGCAAATGCTCAAAAACGGAACCATACCAAGGACTAGATCGACTCACTGACCGTCGCTAAACAATACACTCTTTTTCTTGTCAAATATTGCACTATAGTCTTAACGCTAAAATCGAACATTCGATTTGTAGATTACTGGTGCAGAGTGCGCCACTTAAACTTATACATATATAGAATTGTTTTTTGTAACCTCTGCTCAGCACTTCCCGTGGGCTATGAGCAGGTCCCAATAACACCGGTGATCGGATAACATGGGGCCTGAGTAGCCGCAGAGGAGCTTGCAATGAATTTTTATTTTAATAGTTCGTTGAATTTTTAAAAATGTAAATATAAGTAAAAATAAAAGCATTTGGAGAAAGGGCAACACTTATAGTTGACTGTAAGACCCTGTCCAAAGGGAGAAAGCCGATATTAATAATCCAGACTATATAAAACAAAGGCACACTTAACAAACTTGTTATTACATAATACGCCTTGCAAAAGGAGGGAAACTGTGCCGCCGAGCGATCTTTCAGTCCAGATAATAATATTGTTCTACTCTTTCTCCACACGAAAGACAAACACGTTTTCCCGAGTTTGGTGCAGACAGATGGCTGCTGCAACCTGAGATGCAGCGAAATGAAATATGAATCAAATAGAAATGATTTGGCCTCTTTCAAAGAAGAAAGTCAAGTGAATTTTTGCTACTTTTAGGTGTGTTTTGCGCTTCTATTGCGTACATGCATGATTTAAATTTAGAAAAAGAAGCGTACATACCTGGGGAATTGGATTATACATATTGTTCATAATTAAAAAAATAAATTAAGCTATAAAAACTCTTAACATTTTGTGGTTTTATTATCAATTATGCAGAAACAGACGCCTAAAATTAGACAGTGCTTCTCGAATTAGCCTGTTATTCTTGTGATTCTGGATTGGTTTGCAATTTTATAATAAATCTTAGAAATTTCTCTTAGGAATTTGACTTCAGATATTATTATTAAATTAAGCGTTCTTCATAGATCATAAGATTAAAATAACGTTAAAATCTTTTCATATGAATATTTGTGTCCTCAAATCCTTTAAAAATATCTGTATGAGTAAACTCTATTGGAAAATAAACTAAGTTAACAAAAATCTGGATTGAATTTGCCTTTTTTTCTTTAATTTATTGCTTCAGTTGAGAGAGAATGAAAATGTAGTTTAAGATAGCTCCACCAGCCTAAAAAAGGCGAAGATAAACTTTACGTCGATAGGTAAAAACAGGCCACTTCCCGACAGAATGGAAAAAGGCGATTTTGAAGCCTTTGCCAAAAGTGAGTCGCCCGGCCACCGCGAGCGACTATCGGCCAATTAGTATTCTTTGCACCGCGTCTAAAATCCTCGAAAAAGTCGTCCACGACCAAGTGACAAAGTATTTGAGTAGTTTTGACGTGATAGATTCATTCCAGTCTGGATTTCGGCGAAAGCACAGTACAACAACAGCGCTTTTGAAAATTACTGAAGACCTCCGGGTCTCGATTTTCAAAGGCGAGCTAACGTTGATGATATTTTTAGATTACTCCAAAGCTTTCGATCTAGTCGATCACTCACTTCTTCTGATTAAATTACAGCAGTTAAATTTTTCAAAATCGGCAATAAATTTTTTTCACAGTTTTCTCAGCGGGAGAATGCACGCGATCAGGGGAGAAGGCGGAAAATTTTCAAAGTGGGTTGAAATCGAGGCAGGTGTCCCACAGGGCTCGGTACTCGGCCCACTATTGTTTTCCGTATTCACGCATGACGTCGTGCATCTCTTTAAAGGGCGCTGCAATTATCACCTTTACGCTGACGACATACAGCTATACTTGAGCTGCAGGCCAGATGAGATTGAAAATTCTGTCGCAGCAATGAATACTATTCTAAATGATGTTGTCATTTGGTCTGAGCGGCACGGGCTTAAGCTGAACCCGCGGAAAACGCAAGTTCTGCTGGTCGGGTCTGAGCGAATTCACTCTAGACTCGACCTACGGAACTTGAGTAAGGTGCGCATGATGGAGACGGAATTGCCGTATCGCGACGAGGTGGACGTTGATTATGTCGAGTTTGATTTCAGCGACCGAGTTAAAAATTTAGGCATTGTGTTCGACCGATACCTGTCATGGGAAGGGCAAGTCTCGCGAATTTTTCAAAAAGTCTTTGGCACGTTAAAAACTTTGGAGAAGTTTAGGAATGTGACTCCAGAAAAAATCAGAATTAAACTAGTCAAAGCGTTAATACTACCCCATTTCGACTACTCTGATGTTGTGTTTTGTAACTTGAGCGCGGCGCAGATCAATAGGCTGCAAGTATTGCAAAATCATCTCATAAGGTATATTTTCGGAGTGAAACGTGGTCAGCGACTTTCCCCGTTGTATAAAAAATGCCAAATATTAAATGTCACTGATAGACGTAAACTGCATGTTCTAGTCCAGACTCACAAAATTTTGTATAATAATAGTCCCCAATATTTGCGCAATCTTGTAACAACAATGCATGATGTCGATTTTTTGGGTAGGTCACGGGCGCATCGAATGCGACTTCGGGCCCCCTTTGTCAGTGTAACAGTGCCTGAGCAGTGCTTCCAAGTCATTTGTTATCGCCTGTGGAACAACCTGTCGCCGAATCTGTGTATGAATGGGAACTCAAGTGCATTCAAACAAAAACTGAGCCAAACATTTCTTGCCAAATACTGATATGATAGACTGATTTTTACTATTCCCTCTGTTATCAAATACAAAAAAATGCTTTGTTATATTTTTTGTTAAGTTCTGGAAGTGGATGTATGGGGCACAGTTGCCCTGCTGATCCGTAATAAACAAAATTTGAATCTAAAACCGAACAACGTACCGTGAAGAGTAGCTGTATGTCGATGGTGAACAAACCACACGCTGAAAAAGAGGCTTTTCTTGAACGGGCCAAGTCGGAAAAAGCTCTCAGCTGAAAATTCAATTGATATAGTGCAAATATATCAGCTGTCGTTTAGAAATGAGCACACCTCTTGAGTTGCTCCTATTTCTAGGTTGTTCTTATACAATCGATTCACCAGGTCGGAAGTTTTTCTCATCTGTGGAAATCAACTAAAATAGTGAATGTTTAACACGGTTTGAAATAAATTAGGAGATCCAATAAAATTTAACACACACACTAAACTATATTTCATTAAATTTTTGTAAAATATTATTTAAAAATATGTTTCCATCCTACATAAAATTAAAAAATAAGCATATAATTGAACGCGTAACGGGTAGGGCGTTACGCGTAACGGGTTGGGCGTTACGCGTAACGGGTAGGGCGTTACGCGTAACGGGAAGGGCGTTACGCGTAACGGGTAGGGCGTTACGCGTAACGGGTTGGGCGTTACGCGTAACGGGTAGGGCGTTACAAGTAACGGGTAGGGCGTTACGCGTAACGGGTAGGGCGTTACGCGTAACGGGTAGGGCGTTACGGACTGATTTAATGTCAAAAAGTCTTAATGACGGATTTATTATGTTTAAAATCGATAAAATATTATGTATTTTTTCCATTTCTGAGCTTATTTTAATTAATTCTACTTGGTACTATGATGCGAATGACATGCGGTTAAATTTCTGATGAGATAAATATATTATTTGTTGCTTCTTGTAGCGAAATAATGGAAATTGAAGAAATTATTTACTTAACTATACTGCCATTTTTAATTCGGGTAGGGCGTTACGCGTAACGGGTGGGGCGTTACGCGTAACGGGTAGGGCGTTACGCGTAACGGGAAGGGCGTTACGCGTAACGGGTAGGGCGTTACGCGTAACGGGTAGGGCGTTACGCGTAACGGGTAGGGCGTTACGCGTATCGGGTAGGGCGTTACGCGTAACGGGTAGGGCGTTACGCGTAACGGGTGGGCCTTACGCGTAACGGGTAGGGCGTTCCGCGTAACGGGTAGGGCGTTCCGCGTAACGGGTAGGGCGTTACGGACTGATTGATGTCAAAAAGTCTTAATGACGGATTTATTATGTTTAAAATCGATAAAATATTATGTATTTTTTTCCATTTCTGATCTTATTTTAATTAATTCTACTTGGTAATATGATGCGAATGACATGCGGTTAAATTTCTGATGAGATAAATATATTATTTGTTGCTTCTTGTAGCGAAATAATGGAAATTTAAGAAATTATTTACTGAACTATACTGCCGTTTTTAATTCGGGTAGGGCGTTACGCATAACGGGTAGGGCGTTACGCGTAACGGGTTGGGCGTTACGCCGAACGGGTAGGGCGTTACGCGTAACGGAATGGGCGTTACGCGTAACGGGTAGGGCGTTACACGTAACGGGTAGGGCGTTACACGTAACGGGTAGGGCGTTACGGACTGATTTAATGTCAAAAAGTCTTAATGACGGATTTATTATGTTTAAAATCGATAAAATATTATGTATTTTTTCCATTTCTGGGTTTATTTTATTTAATTCTACTTGGTAATATTATGCGAATGACATGCGGTTAAATTTCTGATGAGATAAATATATTAGTTGTTGCTTCTTGTAGCGAAATAATGGAAATTGAAGATATTATTTACTTAACTATACTGCCATTTTTAATTCGGATAGGGCGTTACGCGTAACGGGTAGGGCGTTACGCGTAACGGGTAGGGCGTTACGCGTAACGGGTAGGGCGTTACGCGTAACGGGTAGGGCGTTACGCGTAACGGGTTGGGCGTTACGCGTAACGGGTAGGGCGTTACGCGTAACGGGTAGGGCGTTACGCGTAACGGGTAGGGCGTTACGCGTAACGGGTTGGGCGTTACGCGTAACGGGTAGGGCGTTACGCGTAACGGGTAGGGCGTTACGCGTAACGGGTAGGGCGTTACGGACTGATTTAATGTCAAAAAGTCTTAATGACGGATTTATTATGTTTAAAATCGATAAAATATTATGTATTTTTTCCATTTCTGGGTTTATTTTATTTAATTCTACTTGGTAATATTATGCGAATGACATGCGGTTAAATTTCTGATGAGATAAATATATTAGTTGTTGCTTCTTGTAGCGAAATAATGGAAATTGAAGATATTATTTACTTAACTATACTGCCATTTTTAATTCGGATAGGGCGTTACGCGTAACGGGTAGGGCGTTACGCGTAACGGGTAGGGCGTTACGCGTAACGGGAAGGGCGTTACGCGTAACGGGTAGGGCGTTACGCGTAACGGGTAGGGCGTTACGCGTAACGGGTAGGGCGTTACGCGTAACGGGTAGGGCGTTACGCGTAACGGGTTGGGCGTTACGCGTAACGGGTAGGGCGTTACGCGTAACGGGTAGGGCGTTACGCGTAACGGGTAGGGCGTTACGGACTGATTTAATGTCAAAAAGTCTTAATGACGGATTTATTCTGATTAAAATCGATAAAATATTATGTATTTTTTCCATTTCTGGGCTTATTTTATTTAATTCTACTTGGTAATATGATGCGAATGACATGCGGTTAAATTTCTGATGAGATAAATATATTATTTGTTGCTTCTTGTAGCGAAATAATGGAAATTGAAGAAATTATTTACTTAACTATACTGCCATTTTTAATTCGGGTAGGGCGTTACGCGTAACGGGTGGGGCGTTACGCGTTATGGGTAGGGCGTTACGCGTAACGGGTAGGGCGTTACGCGTAACGGGTAGGGCGTTACGCGTAACGGGTAGGGCGTTACGCGTAACGGGTAGGGCGTTACGCGTAACGGGTAGGGCATTACGCGTAACGGGTAGGGCGTTACGCGTAACGGGTAGGGCGTTACGCGTAACTGGTAGGGCGTTACGGACTGATTTAATGTCAAAAAGTCTTAATGACGGATTTATTATGTTTAAAATCGATAAAATATTATGTATTTTTTTCATTTCTGAGCTTATTTTAATTAATTCTACTTGGTAATATGATGCGAATGACATGCGGTTAAATTTCTGATGAGATAAATATATTATTTGTTGCTTCTTGTAGCGAAATAATGGAAATTGAAGAAATTATTTACTTAACTATACTGCCATTTTTAATTCGGGTAGGGCATTACGCGTAACGGGTAGGGCGTTACGCGTAACGGGTTGGGCGTTACGCGTAACGGGTTGGGCGTTACGCGTAACGGGTTGGGCGTTACGCATAACGTGTGGGGCGTTACGCGTAACGGGCTGGGCGTTACGCGTAACGGGTTGGGCGTTACGGACTGATTTAATGTCAAAAAGTCTTAATGACGGATTTATTCTGGTTAAAATCGATAAAATATTATGTATTTTTTCCCTTTCTGGGCTTATTTTATTTAATTTTACTTGGTAATATTATGCGAATGACATGCGGTTAAATTTCTAATGAGATAAATATATTAGTTGTTGCTTCTTGTAGCGAAATAATGGAAATTGAAGAAATTATTTACTTAACTATACTGTCATTTTTCATTCGGGTAGGGCGTTACGCGTAACGGGTAGGGCGTTACGCGTAACGGGTAGGGCGTTACGCGTAACGGGTAGGGCGTTACGGACTGATTTAATGTCAAAAAGTCTTAATGACGGATTTATTATGTTTAAAATCGATAAAATATTATGTATTTTTTCCATTTCTGAGCTTATTTTAATTAATTCTACTTGGTACTATGATGCGAATGACATGCGGTTAAATTTCTGATGAGATAAATATATTATTTGTTGCTTCTTGTAGCGAAATAATGGAAATTGAAGAAATTATTTACTTAACTATACTGCCATTTTTAATTCGGGTAGGGCGTTACGCGTAACGGGTGGGGCGTTACGCGTAACGGGTAGGGCGTTACGCGTAACGGGTAGGGCGTTACGCGTAACGGGTAGGGCGTTACGCGTAACGGGAAGGGCGTTACGCGTAACGGGTAGGGCGTTACGCGTAACGGGTAGGGCGTTACGCGTAACGGGTAGGGCGTTACGCGTAACGGGTAGGGCGTTACGCGTAACGGGTAGGGCGTTACGCGTAACGGGTAGGGCGTTACGCGTAACGGGTAGGGCGTTACGCGTAACGGGTAGAGCGTTACGCGTAACGGGTAGGGCGTTACGCGTAACGGGTAGGGCGTTACGGACTGATTTAATGTCAAAAAGTCTTAATGACGGATTTATTATGTTTAAAATCGATAAAATATTATGTATTTTTTCCATTTCTGGGCTAATTTTATTTAATTCTACTTGTTAATATGATGCGAATGACATGCGGTTAAATTTCTGATGAGATAAATATATTAGTTGTGCTTCTTGTAGCGAAATAATGGAAATTGAAGAAATTATTTACTTAACTATACTGCCATTTTTAATTCGGGTAGGGCGTTACGCGTAACGGGTAGGGCGTTACGCGTAACGGGTAGGGCGTTACGCGTAACGGGTAGGGTGTTACGCGTAACGGGTAGGGCGTTACGCGTAACGGGTAGGGCGTTACGGACTGATTTAATGTCAAATAGTCTTAATGACGGATTTATTCTGATTAAAATCGATAAAATATTATGTATTTTTTCCATTTCTGGGCTTATTTTATTTAATTCTACTTGGTAATATGATGCGAATGACATGCGGTTAAATTTCTGATGAGATAAATATATTATTTGTTGCTTCTTGTAGCGAAATAATGGAAATTGAAGAAATTATTTACTTAACTATACTGCCATTTTTAATTCGGGTAGGGCGTTACGCGTAACGGGTGGGGCGTTACGCGTTATGGGTAGGGCGTTACGCGTAACGGGTAGGGCGTTACGCGTAACGGGTAGGGCGTTACGCGTAACGGGTAGAGCGTTACGCGTAACGGGTAGGGCGTTACGCGTAACGGGTAGGGCATTACGCGTAACGGGTAGGGCGTTACGCGTAACGGGTAGGGCGTTACGCGTAACTGGTAGGGCGTTACGGACTGATTTAATGTCAAAAAGTCTTAATGACGGATTTATTATGTTTAAAATCGATAAAATATTATGTATTTTTTTCATTTCTGAGCTTATTTTAATTAATTCTACTTGGTAATATGATGCGAATGACATGCGGTTAAATTTCTGATGAGATAAATATATTATTTGTTGCTTCTTGTAGCGAAATAATGGAAATTGAAGAAATTATTTACTTAACTATACTGCCATTTTTAATTCGGGTAGGGCATTACGCGTAACGGGTAGGGCGTTACGCGTAACGGGTGGGGCGTTACGCGTAACGGGTTGGGCGTTGCGCGTAACGGGTTGGGCGTTACGCGTAACGGGTTGGGCGTTACGCATAACGTGTGGGGCGTTACGCGTAACGGGCTGGGCGTTACGCGTAACGGGTAGGGCGTTACGGACTGATTTAATGTCAAAAAGTCTTAATGACGGATTTATTCTGGTTAAAATCGATAAAATATTATGTATTTTTTCCCTTTCTGGGCTTATTTTATTTAATTTTACTTGGTAATATTATGCGAATGACATGCGGTTAAATTTCTGATGAGATAAATATATTAGTTGTTGCTTCTTGTAGCGAAATAATGGAAATTGAAGAAATTATTTACTTAACTATACTGTCATTTTTCATTCGGGTAGGGCGTTACGCGTAACGGGTAGGGCGTTACGCGTAACGGGTAGGGCGTTACGGACTGATTTAATGTCAAAAAGTCTTAATGACGGATTTATTATGTTTAAAATCGATAAAATATTATGTATTTTTTCCATTTCTGAGCTTATTTTAATTAATTCTACTTGGTACTATGATGCGAATGACATGCGGTTAAATTTCTGATGAGATAAATATATTATTTGTTGCTTCTTGTAGCGAAATAATGGAAATTGAAGAAATTATTTACTTAACTATACTGCCATTTTTAATTCGGGTAGGGCGTTACGCGTAACGGGTGGGGCGTTACGCGTAACGGGTAGGGCGTTACGCGTAACGGGTAGGGCGTTACGCGTAACGGGAAGGGCGTTACGCGTAACGGGTAAAGCGTTACGCGTAACGGGTAAAGCGTTACGCGTAACGGGTAGGGCGTTACGCGTAACGGGTAGGGCGTTACGCGTAACGGGTAGGGCGTTACGCGTAACGGGTAGGGCGTTACGCGTAACGGGTAGGGCGTTACGCGTAACGGGTAGGGCGTTACGGACTGATTTAATGTCAAAAAGTCTTAATGACGGATTTATTATGTTTAAAATCGATAAAATATTATGTATTTTTTCCATTTCTGGGCTAATTTTATTTAATTCTACTTGGTAATATGATGCGAATGACATGCGGTTAAATTTCTGATGAGATAAATATATTAGTTGTGCTTCTTGTAGCGAAATAATGGAAATTGAAGAAATTATTTACTTAACTATACTGCCATTTTTAATTCGGGTAGGGCGTTACGCGTAACGGGTAGGGCGTTACGCGTAACGGGTAGGGCGTTACGCGTAACGGGTAGGGTGTTACGCGTAACGTGTTGGGCGTTACGCGTAACGGGTAGGGCGTTACGGACTGATTTAATGTCAAAAAGTCTTAATGACGGATTTATTATGTTTAAAATCGATAAAATATTATGTATTTTTTCCATTTCTGGGCTAATTTTATTTAATTCTACTTGGTAATATAATGCGAATGACATGCGGTTAAATTTCTGATGAGATAAATATATTAGTTGTTGCTTCTTGTGGCGAAATAATGGAAATTGAAGAAATTATTTACTTAACTATACTGCCATTTTAAATTCGGGTAGGGCGTTACGCGTAACGGGTGGGGCGTTACGCGTAACGGGTAGGGCGTTACGCGTAACGGGTAGGGCGTTACGCGTAACGGGTAGGGCGTTACGCGTAACGGGTAGGGCGTTACGCGTAACGGGTAGGGCGTTACGCGTAACGGGTAGGGCGTTACGCGTAACGGGTAGGGCGTTACGCGTAACGGGTAGGGCGTTACGCGTAACGGGTAGGGCGTTACGCGTAACGGGTAGGGCGTTACGCGTAACGGGTAGGGCGTTACGCGTAACGGGTAGGGCGTTACGCGTAACGGGTAGGGCGTTACGCGTAAAGGGTAGGGCGTTACGCGTAACGGGTAGGGCGTTACGCGTAACGGGTTGGGCGTTACGGACTGATTTAATGTCAAAAAGTCTTAATGACGGATTTATTATGTTTAAAATCGATAAAATATTATGTATTTTTTCCATTTCTGAGCTTATTTTAATTAATTCTACTTGGTAATATGATGCGAATGACATGCGGTTAAATTTCTGATGAGATAAATATATTATTTGTTGCTTCTTGTAGTGAAATATTGGAAATTGAAGAAATTATTTACTTAACTATACTGCCATTTTCAATTCGGGTAGGGCGTTACGCGTAACGGGTAGGGCGTTACGCGTAACGGGCTGGGCGTTACGCGTAACGGGTAGGGCGTTACGGACTGATTTAATGTCAAAAAGTCTTAATGACGGATTTATTATGTTTAAAATCGATAAAATATTATGTATTTTTTCCATTTCTGGGCTAATTTTATTTAATTCTACTTGGTAATATAATGCGAATGACATGCGGTTAAATTTCTGATGAGATAAATATATTAGTTGTTGCTTCTTGTTGCGAAATAATGGAAATTGAAGAAATTATTTACTTAACTATACTGCCATTTTTAATTCGGGTAGGGCGTTACGCGTAACGGGTAGGGCGTTACGCGTAACGGGTTGGGCGTTACGCGTAACGGGTAGGGCGTTACGCGTAACGGGTAGGGCGTTACGCGTAACGGGTAGGGCGTTACGCGTAACGGGTTGGGCGTTCCGCGTAACGGGTAGGGCGTTACGGACTGATTTAATGTCAAAAAGTCTTAATGACGGATTTATTATGTTTAAAATCGATTAAATATTATGTATTTTTTCCATTTCTGAGCTTATTTTAATTATTCTACTTGGTAATATGATGCGAATGACATGCGGTTAAATTTCTGATGAGATAAATATATTATTTGTTGCTTCTTGTAGCGAAATAATGGAAATTGAAGAAATTATTTACTTAACTATACTGCCATTTTTAATTCGGGTAGGGCATTACGCGTAACGGGTAGGGCGTTACGCGTAACGGGTAGGGCGTTACGCGTAACGGGTAGGGCGTTACGCGTAACGGGTAGGGCGTTACGCGTAACGGGTAGGGCGTTACGCGTAACGGGTAGGGCGTTACGGACTGATTTAATGTCAAAAAGTCTTAATGACGGATTTATTATGTTTAAAATCGATAAAATATTATGTATTTTTTCCATTTCTGGGCTAATTTTATTTAATTCTACTTGGTAATATAATGCGAATGACATGCGGTTAAATTTCTGATGAGATAAATATATTAGTTGTTGCTTCTTGTTGCGAAATAATGGAAATTGAAGAAATTATTTACTTAACTATACTGCCATTTTTAATTCGGGTAGGGCGTTACGCGTAACGGGTAGGGCGTTACGCGTAACGGGTTGGGCGTTACGCGTAACGGGTAGGGCGTTACGCGTAACGGGTTGGGCGTTACGCGTAACGGGTAAGGCGTTACGCGTAACGGGTAGGGCGTTACGCGTAACGGGTAGGGCGTTACGGACTGATTAAATGTCAAAAAGTGTTAATGACGGATTTATTATGTTTAAAATCGATATAATATTATGTATTTTTTCCATTTCTGGGCTAATTTTATTTAATTCTACTTGGTAATATGATGCGAATGACATGCGGTTAAATTTCTGATGAGATAAATATATTAGTTGTTGCTTCTTGTAGCGAAATAATGGAAATTGAAGAAATTATTTACTTAACTATACTGCCATTTTTAATTCGGGTAGGGCGTTACGCGTAACGGGTTGGGCGTTACGCGTAACGGGTAGGGCGTTACGCGTAACAGGTAGGGCGTTACGCGTAACGGGTAGGGCGTTACGCGTAACGGGTAGGGCGTTACGCGTAACGGGTAGGGCGTTCCGCGTAACGGGTAGGGCTTTATGGACTGATTTAATGTCAAAAAGTCTTAATGACGGATTTATTATGTTTAAAATCGATAAAATATTATGTATTTTTTCCATTTCTGAGCTTATTTTAATTATTCTACTTGGTAATATATGATGCGAATGACATGCGGTTAAAATTCTGATGAGAAAAATATATTATTTGTTGCTTCTTGTAGCGAAATAATGGAAATTGAAGAAATTATTTACTTAACTATACTGCCATTTTTCATTCGGGTAGGGCGTTACGCGTAACGGGTGGGGCGTTACGCGTAACGGGTAGGGCGTTACGCGTAACGGGTAGGGCGTTACGCGTAACGGGTAGGGCGTTACGCGTAACGGGTAGGGCGTTACGCGTAACGGGTAGGGCGTTACGTGTAACGGGTAGGGCGTTACGCGTAACGGGTAGGGCGTTACGCGTAACGGGTAGGGCGTTACGCGTAACGGGTAGGGCGTTACGCGTAATGGGTAGGGCGTTACGCGTAACGGGTAGGGCGTTACGCGTAACGGGTAGGGCGTTACGCGTAACGGGTAGGGCGTTACGGACTGATTTAATGTCAAAAAGTCTTAATGACGGATTTATTATGTTTAAAATCGATAAAATATTATGTATTTTTTCCATTTCTGGGCTAATTTTATTTAATTCTACTTGGTAATATGATGCGAATGACATGCGGTTAAATTTCTGATGAGATAAATATATTAGTTGTTGCTTCTTGTAGCGAAATAATGGAAATTGAAGAAATTATTTACTTAACTATACTGCCATTTTTAATTCGGGTAGGGCGTTACGCGTAACGGGTAGGGCGTTACGCGTAACGGGAAGGGCGTTACGCGTAACGGGTAGGGCGTTACGCGTAACGGGTTGGGCGTTACGCGTAACGGGTAGGGCGTTACGGACTGATTTAATGTCAAAAAGTCTCAATGACGGATTTATTATGTTTAAAATCGATAAAATATTATGTATTTTTTCCATTTCTGGGCTAATTTTATTTAATTCTACTTGGTAATATAATGCGAATGACATGCGGTTAAATTTCTGATGAGATAAATATATTAGTTGTTGCTTCTTGTGGCGAAATAATGGAAATTGAAGAAATTATTTACTTAACTATACTGCCATTTTTAATTCGGGTAGGGCGTTACGCGTAACGGGTTGGGCGTTACGCGTAACGGGTGGGGCGTTACGCGTAACGGGTTGGGCGTTACGCGTAACGGGTTGGGCGTTACGCGTAGCGGGTGGGGCGTTACGCGTAACGGGCTGGGCGTTACGCGTAACGGGTAGGGCGTTACGCGTAACGGGTAGGGCGTTACGCGTAACGGGTAGGGCGTTACGGACTGATTTAATGTCAAAAAGTCTTAATGACGGATTTATTATGTTTAAAATCGATAAAATATTATGTATTTTTTCTATTTCTGGGCTAATTTTATTTAATTCTATTTGGTAATATAATGCGAATGACATGCGGTTAAATTTCTGATGAGATAAATATATTAGTTGTTGCTTCTTGTGGCGAAATAATGGAAATTGAAGAAATTATTTACTTAACTATACTGCCATTTTTAATTCGGGTAGGGCGTTACGCGTAACGGGTGGGGCGTTACGCGTAACGGGTTGGGCGTTACGCGTAACGGGTTGGGCGTTACGCGTAACGGGTTAGGCGTTACGCGTAACGGGTTGGGCGTTACGCGTAACGGGTGGGGCGTTACGCGTAACGGGCTGGGCGTTACGCGTAACGGGTAGGGCGTTACGCGTAACGGGTAGGGCGTTACGCGTAACGGGTAGGGCGTTACGGACTGATTTAATGTCAAAAAGTCTTAATGACGGTTTTATTATGTTTAAAATCGATAAAATACTATGTATTTTTTCCATTTCTGGGCTAATTTTATTTAAATCTACTTGGTAATATAATGCGAATGACATGCGGTTAAATTTCTGATGAGATAAATATATTAGTTGTTGCTCCTTGTGGCGAAATAATGGAAATTGGAGAAATTATTTACTTAACTATACTGCCATTTTTAATTCGGGTAGGGCGTTACGCGTAACGGGTTGGGCGTTACGCGTAACGGGTAGGGCGTTACGCGTAACGGGAAGGGCGTTACGCGTAACGGGTTGGGCGTTACGCGTAACGGGTGGGGCGTTACGCGTAACGGGTTGGGCGTTACGCGTAACGGGTGGGGCGTTACGCGTAACGGGTTGGGCGTTACGCGTAACGGGTTGGGCGTTACGCGTAACGGGAAGGGCGTTACGCGTAACGGGTTGGGCGTTACGCGTAACGGGTGGGGCGTTACGGACTGATTTAATGTCAAAAAGTCTTAATGACGGATTTATTATGTTTAAAATCGATAAAATACTATGTATTTTTTCCATTTCTGGGCTAATTTTATTTAATTCTACTTGGTAATATATTGCGAATGACATGCGGTTAAATTTCTGATGAGATAAATATATTAGTTGTTGCTCCTTGTGGCGAAATAATGGAAATTGGAGAAATTATTTACTTAACTATACTGCCATTTTTAATTCGGGTAGGGCGTTACGCGTAACGGGTTGGGCGTTACGCGTAACGGGTAGGGCGTTACGCGTAACGGGTAGGGCGTTACGCGTAACGGGTAGGGCGTTACGCGTAACGGGTAGGGCGTTACGCGTAACGGGTGGGGCGTTACGCGTTATGGGTAGGGCGTTACGCGTAACGGGTAGGGCGTTACGCGTAACGGGTAGGGCGTTACGCGTAACGGGTAGAGCGTTACGCGTAACGGGTAGGGCGTTACGCGTAACGGGTAGGGCATTACGCGTAACGTGTGGGGCGTTACGCGTAACGGGCTGGGCGTTACGCGTAACGGGTAGGGCGTTACGGACTGATTTAATGTCAAAAAGTCTTAATGACGGATTTATTATGTTTAAAATCGATAAAATACTATGTATTTTTTCCATTTCTGGGCTAATTTTATTTAATTCTACTTGGTAATATAATGCGAATGACATGCGGTTAAATTTCTGATGAGATAAATATATTAGTTGTTGCTCCTTGTGGCGAAATAATGGAAATTGGAGAAATTATTTACTTAACTATACTGCCATTTTTAATTCGGGTAGGGCGTTACGCGTAACGGGTTGGGCGTTACGCGTAACGGGTAGGGCGTTACGCGTAACGGGTAGGGCGTTACGCGTAACGGGTAGGGCGTTACGCGTAACGGGTAGGGCGTTACGCGTAACGGGTGGGGCGTTACGCGTTATGGGTAGGGCGTTACGCGTAACGGGTAGGGCGTTACGCGTAACGGGTAGGGCGTTACGCGTAACGGGTAGAGCGTTACGCGTAACGGGTAGGGCGTTACGCGTAACGGGTAGGGCATTACGCGTAACGGGTAGGGCGTTACGCGTAACGGGTAGGGCGTTACGCGTAACTGGTAGGGCGTTACGGACTGATTTAATGTCAAAAAGTCTTAATGACGGATTTATTATGTTTAAAATCGATAAAATATTATGTATTTTTTTCATTTCTGAGCTTATTTTAATTAATTCTACTTGGTAATATGATGCGAATGACATGCGGTTAAATTTCTGATGAGATAAATATATTATTTGTTGCTTCTTGTAGCGAAATAATGGAAATTGAAGAAATTATTTACTTAACTATACTGCCATTTTTAATTCGGGTAGGGCATTACGCGTAACGGGTAGGGCGTTACGCGTAACGGGTGGGGCGTTACGCGTAACGGGTTGGGCGTTACGCGTAACGGGTTGGGCGTTACGCGTAACGGGTTGGGCGTTACGCATAACGTGTGGGGCGTTACGCGTAACGGGCTGGGCGTTACGCGTAACGGGTAGGGCGTTACGGACTGATTTAATGTCAAAAAGTCTTAATGACGGATTTATTCTGGTTAAAATCGATAAAATATTATGTATTTTTTCCCTTTCTGGGCTTATTTTATTTAATTTTACTTGGTAATATTATGCGAATGACATGCGGTTAAATTTCTGATGAGATAAATATATTATTTGTTGCTTCTTGTAGCGAAATAATGGAAATTTAAGAAATTATTTACTGAACTATACTGCCATTTTTAATTCGGGTAGGGCGTTACGCGTAACGGGTGGAGCGTTACGCGTAACGGGTAGGGTGTTACGCGTAACGGGTAGGGCGTTACGCGTAACGGGTAGAGCGTTACGAGTAACGGGTAGGGCGTTACGCGTAACGGGTAGGGCGTTACGCGTAACGGGTAGGGCGTTACGCGTAACGGGTAGGGCGTTACGCGTAACGGGTAGGGCGTTACGCGTAACGGGTGGGGCGTTACGCGTTATGGGTAGGGCGTTACGCGTAACGGGTAGGGCGTTACGCGTAACGGGTAGGGCGTTACGCGTAACGGGTTGAGCGTTACGCGTAACGGGTAGGGCGTTACGCGTAACGGGTAGGGCATTACGCGTAACGGGTAGGGCGTTACGCGTAACGGGTAGGGCGTTACGCGTAACTGGTAGGGCGTTACGGACTGATTTAATGTCAAAAAGTCTTAATGACGGATTTATTATGTTTAAAATCGATAAAATATTATGTATTTTTTTCATTTCTGAGCTTATTTTAATTAATTCTACTTGGTAATATGATGCGAATGACATGCGGTTAAATTTCTGATGAGATAAATATATTATTTGTTGCTTCTTGTAGCGAAATAATGGAAATTGAAGAAATTATTTACTTAACTATACTGCCATTTTTAATTCGGGTAGGGCATTACGCGTAACGGGTAGGGCGTTACGCGTAACGGGTGGGGCGTTACGCGTAACGGGTTGGGCATTACGCGTAACGGGTTGGGCGTTACGCGTAACGGGTTGGGCGT
This sequence comes from Cloeon dipterum, assembly GCF_949628265.1. Classification (NCBI taxonomy): domain Eukaryota; kingdom Metazoa; phylum Arthropoda; class Insecta; order Ephemeroptera; family Baetidae; genus Cloeon; species Cloeon dipterum. Next base: position 5,563,519 of record NC_088789.1, on the reverse strand, counting down.
TACGCATAACGTGTGGGGCGTTACGCGTAACGGGCTGGGCGTTACGCGTAACGGGTAGGGCGTTACGGACTGATTTAATGTCAAAAAGTCTTAATGACGGATTTATTATGTTTAAAATCGATAAAATATTATGTATTTTTTCCCTTTCTGGGCTTATTTTATTTAATTTTACTTGGTAATATTATGCGAATGACATGCGGTTAAATTTCTGATGAGATAAATATATTAGTTGTTGCTTCTTGTAGCGAAATAATGGAAATTGAAGAAATTATTTACTTAACTATACTGTCATTTTTCATTCGGGTAGGGCGTTACGCGTAACGGGTAGGGCGTTACGCGTAACGGGTAGGGCGTTACGGACTGATTTAATGTCAAAAAGTCTTAATGACGGATTTATTATGTTTAAAATCGATAAAATATTATGTATTTTTTCCATTTCTGAGCTTATTTTAATTAATTCTACTTGGTACTATGATGCGAATGACATGCGGTTAAATTTCTGATGAGATAAATATATTATTTGTTGCTTCTTGTAGCGAAATAATGGAAATTGAAGAAATTATTTACTTAACTATACTGCCATTTTTAATTCGGGTAGGGCGTTACGCGTAACGGGTGGGGCGTTACGCGTAACGGGTAGGGCGTTACGCGTAACGGGAAGGGCGTTACGCGTAACGGGTAGGGCGTTACGCGTAACGGGTAGGGCGTTACGCGTAACGGGTAGGGCGTTACGCGTAACGGGTAGGGCGTTACGCGTAACGGGTAGGGCGTTACGCGTAACGGGTAGGGCGTTACGCGTAACGGGTAGAGCGTTACGCGTAACGGGTAGGGCGTTACGCGTAACGGGTAGGGCGTTACGGACTGATTTAATGTCAAAAAGTCTTAATGACGGATTTATTATGTTTAAAATCGATAAAATATTATGTATTTTTTCCATTTCTGGGCTAATTTTATTTAATTCTACTTCCCGCACAGAAAAATATGTTCCAAAGTTAACCCTGGGCTATACCATCTTCACCAAAGATTAACCGCCAGGAATGACTTTTTTATGTCCGAAAGTTAACTAATGTCACGCTTTTTCTTGTTCAAGGTTAACCTTTTTGGTTAATCAGAAAAAATATTCCTGGAATAACCCAGGAATATCCTTGGAGAAGAATTATTTTCTGCCTCTTGGATTAACCCTGGGTTATTCTTGGAACAATATTTTGGTTAACCTTTCGATTATTCTTTGAACAACTTTAAGCGTGACCTAAGTTATCCCTGGATTATTTTTTTAAGTTAACCCTAGATTGTTCCTAGAGAATAACCCTGGAATATTATTTATTTTATTTTTATTTTTTTGCTTTTGTTTAGGATTGTTGATTTAAATAGCAAAAACTTTATTCTTTATTACTTAAAATATAGCATAATTTATTTTTATCCAAACAATTACATACATCTTACGAAAAATTATGGAAAAATTACAGTTTCCGCCGGGCTACACAACTCGCCAGTTCCTGCAAGACTCCCATAATACTTTTATGTTGGATTCTCATAAGAACTGGCGAGATGTGACAATGAAGTCCGGCAGAAACTGAAATTTTTCCATTTACAAAATTTTCTAACACGCCGGTATCGTTTATCTTGAGGCCTAACTCAAAACTGAGGATCGCGGCAGCCGTTGGCAAATAAGCGTCCGACGCGTCCTTGTCTAGCCGATCCATGCAATCCGTCCGAACCGCCGGCTGTCCGATTGTCCTTCACTATCACTTTTGGCGTCTAGCGATGTCCGATGTCCGTTAAAACACTTTGAACTTAAACTTTGAACGGCCGTTGACGACTCGCTTGCGCTTGACTCTTTCGTTAGACTAGGGAAGAGAGCGAAGCAGGAATTATGGAAGTGGAAGTCGCCTGCTTGTTCTTGCCTGTCTGTCCTGCTGCCCGTCGCCCCCTCCCCCGCTCCATAACACAGGCAGGCAGAAGGCATTCCATGCAAGCGCGTGCATGCTTGTGCAGCCGCCGCTACCGCGCGCAGAATAAAATCGTCCTTTTAACCCTTTTTTGTCCTTCGTCATGACCAGATCTGTATTTAAAGATTTGCCCGTTTGTCGCTATATTTAATTAGGAAAATTTATTTGGCTTTAGTGATAGTAAATAAGTTTATTTAAATGAATTTAAAGCAAAGTTTCAACTTTTGACTCTGGGGCTTCATAAATTTTAGTTAAATAATCAAAAAATTGTTTGGTCGTAATATTTTAATTAAATACAACATCAAAAAATTATAAATAAATATTTGCGAGAGTATTTTTTGCGCGTACAAGTTTGATAAATCTATAAAAACGTGGAATGCGTGTATTTAATTATTAATAATTAAGAACCGCTAGAAATATCTGGGGAAGTAGTTAATTATTCTAGTGGGCATCTTGAAGAAATATTCCTGGAATATTCATTTGGTTAATTTTTTAGGTTAACCCTTGAATGATCCAAAAGAATATTTCTGGAACATTTAATAAGATTAATTTTTTGGGTTAACCCTGGAATGATCCAAAAGAATATTCCTGGAATATTTATGCATGGTTAATACAATTTTCACCGCCAGGAATATTCTAGGGATATTCCTGATGATTAATTTTTAGGGTGAACTTTAAATAATCTGTGGCTAACCTGGAATAATCGTGGAATAATCTTGGATTAATTTTTCGGACAAAAATCGAATAGCCCAAGATTATTCCGGATATTTTTGGAATATAATTTTCTGTGCGGGTTGGTAATATGATGCGAATGACATGCGGTTAAATTTCTGATGAGATAAATATATTAGTTGTGCTTCTTGTAGCGAAATAATGGAAATTGAAGAAATTATTTACTTAACTATACTGCCATTTTTAATTCGGGTAGGGCGTTACGCGTAACGGGTAGGGCGTTACGCGTAACGGGTAGGGCGTTACGCGTAACGGGTAGGGTGTTACGCGTAACGGGTTGGGCGTTACGCGTAACGGGTAGGGCGTTACGGACTGATTTAATGTCAAAAAGTCTTAATGACGGATTTATTATGTTTAAAATCGATAAAATATTATGTATTTTTTCCATTTCTGGATTAATTTTATTTAATTCTACTTGGTAATATAATGCGAATGACATGCGGTTAAATTTCTGATGAGATAAATATATTAGTTGTTGCTTCTTGTGGCGAAATAATGGAAATTGAAGAAATTATTTACTTAACTATACTGCCATTTTAAATTCGGGTAGGGCGTTACGCGTAACGGGTGGGGCGTTACGCGTAACGGGTAGGGCGTTACGCGTAACGGGTAGGGCGTTACGCGTAACGGGTAGGGCGTTACGCGTAACGGGTAGGGCGTTACGCGTAACGGGTAGGGCGTTACGCGTAACGGGTAGGGCGTTACGCGTAACGGGTAGGGCGTTACGCGTAACGGGTAGGGCGTTACGCGTAACGGGTAGGGCGTTACGCGTAACGGGTAGGGCGTTACGCGTAACGGGTAGGGCGTTACGCGTAACGGGTAGGGCGTTACGCGTAACGGGTTGGGCGTTACGGACTGATTTAATGTCAAAAAGTCTTAATGACGGATTTATTATGTTTAAAATCGATAAAATATTATGTATTTTTTCCATTTCTGAGCTTATTTTAATTAATTCTACTTGGTAATATGATGCGAATGACATGCGGTTAAATTTCTGATGAGATAAATATATTATTTGTTGCTTCTTGTAGTGAAATATTGGAAATTGAAGAAATTATTTACTTAACTATACTGCCATTTTCAATTCGGGTAGGGCGTTACGCGTAACGGGTAGGGCGTTACGCGTAACGGGTAGGGCGTTACGCGTAACGGGTTGGGCGTTCCGCGTAACGGGTAGGGCGTTACGGACTGATTTAATGTCAAAAAGTCTTAATGACGGATTTATTATGTTTAAAATCGATTAAATATTATGTATTTTTTCCATTTCTGAGCTTATTTTAATTATTCTACTTGGTAATATGATGCGAATGACATGCGGTTAAATTTCTGATGAGATAAATATATTATTTGTTGCTTCTTGTAGCGAAATAATGGAAATTGAAGAAATTATTTACTTAACTATACTGCCATTTTTAATTCGGGTAGGGCATTACGCGTAACGGGTAGGGCGTTACGCGTAACGGGTAGGGCGTTACGCGTAACGGGTAGGGCGTTACGCGTAACGGGTAGGGCGTTACGCGTAACGGGTAGGGCGTTACGCGTAACGGGTAGGGCGTTACGCGTAACGGGTAGGGCGTTACGCGTAACGGGTAGGGCGTTACGCGTAACGGGCTGGGCGTTACGCGTAACGGGTAGGGCGTTACGGACTGATTTAATGTCAAAAAGTCTTAATGACGGATTTATTATGTTTAAAATCGATAAAATATTATGTATTTTTTCCATTTCTGGGCTAATTTTATTTAATTCTACTTGGTAATATAATGCGAATGACATGCGGTTAAATTTCTGATGAGATAAATATATTAGTTGTTGCTTCTTGTTGCGAAATAATGGAAATTGAAGAAATTATTTACTTAACTATACTGCCATTTTTAATTCGGGTAGGGCCTTACGCGTAACGGGTAGGGCGTTACGCGTAACGGGTTGGGCGTTACGCGTAACGGGTAGGAAGTTACGCGTAACGGGTTGGGCGTTACGCGTAACGGGTAAGGCGTTACGCGTAACGGGTAGGGCGTTACGCGTAACGGGTAGGGCGTTACGGACTGAGTAAATGTCAAAAAGTGTTAATGACGGATTTATTATGTTTAAAATCGATATAATATTATGTATTTTTTCCATTTCTGGGCTAATTTTATTTAATTCTACTTGGTAATATGATGCGAATGACATGCGGTTAAATTTCTGATGAGATAAATATATTAGTTGTTGCTTCTTGTAGCGAAATAATGGAAATTGAAGAAATTATTTACTTAACTATACTGCCATTTTTAATTCGGGTAGGGCATTACGCGTAACGGGTAGGGCGTTACGCGTAACGGGTGGGGCGTTACGCGTAACGGGTTGGGCGTTACGCGTAACGGGCTGGGCGTTACGCGTAACGGGTAGGGCGTTACGGACTGATTTAATGTCAAAAAGTCTTAATGACGGATTTATTCTGGTTAAAATCGATAAAATATTATGTATTTTTTCCATTTCTGGGCTTATTTTATTTAATTCTACTTGGTAATATTATGCGAATGACATGCGGTTAAATTTCTGATGAGATAAATATATTAGTTGTTGCTTCTTGTAGCGAAATAATGGAAATTGAAGAAATTATTTACTTAACTATACTGCCATTTTTCATTCGGGTAGGGCGTTACGCGTAACGGGTAGGGCGTTACGCGTAACGGGTAGGGCGTTACGGACTGATTTAATGTCAAAAAGTCTTAATGACGGATTTATTATGTTTAAAATCGATAAAATATTATGTATTTTTTCCATTTCCGAGCTTATTTTAATTAATTCTACTTGGTACTATGATGCGAATGACATGCGGTTAAATTTCTGATGAGATAAATATATTATTTGTTGCTTCTTGTAGCGAAATAATGGAAATTGAAGAAATTATTTACTTAACTATACTGCCATTTTTAATTCGGAAAGGGCGTTACGCGTAACGGGTGGGGCGTTACGCGTAACGGGTAGGGCGTTACGCGTAACGGGTAGGGCGTTACGCGTAACGGGTAGGGCGTTACGCGTAACGGGTAGGGCGTTACGCGTAACGGGTAGGGCGTTACGCGTAACGGGTAGGGCGTTACGCGTAACGGGTAGGGCGTTACGCGTAACGGGTAGGGCGTTACGCGTAACGGGTAGGGCGTTACGCGTAACGGGTAGGGCGTTACGCGTAATGGGTAGGGCGTTACGCGTAACGGGTAGGGCGTTACGCGTAACGGGTAGGGCGTTACGCGTAACGGGTAGGGCGTTACGGACTGATTTAATGTCAAAAAGTCTTAATGACGGATTTATTATGTTTCAAATCGATAAAATATTATGTATTTTTTCCATTTCTGGGCTAATTTTATTTAATTCTACTTGGTAATATGATGCGAATGACATGCGGTTAAATTTCTGATGAGATAAATATATTAGTTGTTGCTTCTTGTAGCGAAATAATGGAAATTGAAGAAATTATTTACTTAACTATACTGCCATTTTTAATTCGGGTAGGGCGTTACGCGTAACGGGTAGGGCGTTACGCGTAACGGGAAGGGCGTTACGCGTAACGGGTAGGGCGTTACGCGTAACGGGTTGGGCGTTACGCGTAACGGGTAGGGCGTTACGGACTGATTTAATGTCAAAAAGTCTCAATGACGGATTTATTATGTTTAAAATCGATAAAATATTATGTATTTTTTCCATTTCTGGGCTAATTTTATTTAATTCTACTTGGTAATATAATGCGAATGACATGCGGTTAAATTTCTGATGAGATAAACATATTAGTTGTTGCTTCTTGTGGCGAAATAATGGAAATTGAAGAAATTATTTACTTAACTATACTGCCATTTTTAATTCGGGTAGGGCGTTACGCGTAACGGGTTGGGCGTTACGCGTAACGGGTGGGGCGTTACGCGTAACGGGTTGGGCGTTACGCGTAACGGGTTGGGCGTTACGCGTAGCGGGTGGGGCGTTACGCGTAACGGGCTGGGCGTTACGCGTAACGGGTAGGGCGTTACGCGTAACGGGTAGGGCGTTACGCGTAACGGGTAGGGCGTTACGGACTGATTTAATGTCAAAAAGTCTTAATGACGGATTTATTATGTTTAAAATCGATAAAATATTATGTATTTTTTCCATTTCTGGGCTAATTTTATTTAATTCTATTTGGTAATATAATGCGAATGACATGCGGTTAAATTTCTGATGAGATAAATATATTAGTTGTTGCTTCTTGTGGCGAAATAATGGAAATTGAAGAAATTATTTACTTAACTATACTGCCATTTTTAATTCGGGTAGGGCGTTACGCGTAACGGGTTGGGCGTTACGCGTAACGGGTGGGGCGTTACGCGTAACGGGTTGGGCGTTACGCGTAACGGGTTGGGCGTTACGCGTAACGGGTTGGGCGTTACGCGTAACGGGTTGGGCGTTACGCGTAACGGGTGGGGCGTTACGCGTAACGGGCTGGGCGTTACGCGTAACGGGTAGGGCGTTACGCGTAACGGGTAGGGCGTTACGCGTAACGGGTAGGGCGTTACGCGTAACGGGTAGAGCGTTACGCGTAACGGGTAGGGCGTTACGCGTAACGGGTAGGGCGTTACGGACTGATTTAATGTCAAAAAGTCTTAATGACGGATTTATTATGTTTAAAATCGATAAAATATTATGTATTTTTTCCATTTCTGGGCTAATTTTATTTAATTCTACTTTTGGTAATATGATGCGAATGACATGCGGTTAAATTTCTGATGAGATAAATATATTAGTTGTGCTTCTTGTAGCGAAATAATGGAAATTGAAGAAATTATTTACTTAACTATACTGCCATTTTTAATTCGGGTAGGGCGTTACGCGTAACGGGTAGGGCGTTACGCGTAACGGGTAGGGCGTTACGCGTAACGGGTAGGGTTTTACGCGTAACGGGTTGGGCGTTACGCGTAACGGGTAGGGCGTTACGGACTGATTTAATGTCAAAAAGTCTTAATGACGGATTTATTATGTTTAAAATCGATAAAATATTATGTATTTTTTCCATTTCTGGGCTAATTTTATTTAATTCTACTTGGTAATATAATGCGAATGACATGCGGTTAAATTTCTGATGAGATAAATATATTAGTTGTTGCTTCTTGTGGCGAAATAATGGAAATTGAAGAAATTATTTACTTAACTATACTGCCATTTTAAATTCGGGTAGGGCGTTACGCGTAACGGGTGGGGCGTTACGCGTAACGGGTAGGGCGTTACGCGTAACGGGTAGGGCGTTACGCGTAACGGGTAGGGCGTTACGCGTAACGGGTAGGGCGTTACGCGTAACGGGTAGGGCGTTACGCGTAACGGGTAGGGCGTTACGCGTAACGGGTAGGGCGTTACGCGTAACGGGTAGGGCGTTACGCGTAACGGGTAGGGCGCTACGCGTAACGGGTAGGGCGTTAAGCGTAACGGGTAGGGCGTTACGCGTAACGGGTAGGGCGTTACGCGTAACGGGTAGGGCGTTACGCGTAACGGGTTGGGCGTTACGGACTGATTTAATGTCAAAAAGTCTTAATGACGGATTTATTATGTTTAAAATCGATAAAATATTATGTATTTTTTCCATTTCTGAGCTTATTTTAATTAATTCTACTTGGTAATATGATGCGAATGACATGCGGTTAAATTTCTGATGAGGTAAATATATTATTTGTTGCTTCTTGTAGTGAAATATTGGAAATTGAAGAAATTATTTACTTAACTATACTGCCATTTTCAATTCGGGTAGGGCGTTACGCGTAACGGGTAGGGCGTTACGCGTAACGGGCTGGGCGTTACGCGTAACGGGTAGGGCGTTACGGACTGATTTAATGTCAAAAAGTCTTAATGACGGATTTATTATGTTTAAAATCGATAAAATATTATGTATTTTTTCCATTTCTGGGCTAATTTTATTTAATTCTACTTGGTAATATAATGCGAATGACATGCGGTTAAATTTCTGATGAGATAAATATATTAGTTGTTGCTTCTTGTTGCGAAATAATGGAAATTGAAGAAATTATTTACTTAACTATACTGCCATTTTTAATTCGGGTAGGGCGTTACGCGTAACGGGTAGGGCGTTACGCGTAACGGGTTGGGCGATACGCGTAACGGGTAGGGCGTTACGCGTAACGGGTAGGGCGTTACGCGTAACGGGTAGGGCGTTACGCGTAACGGGTTGGGCGTTCCGCGTAACGGGTAGGGCGTTACGGACTGATTTAATGTCAAAAAGTCTTAATGACGGATTTATTATGTTTAAAATCGATTAAATATTATGTATTTTTTCCATTTCTGAGCTTATTTTAATTATTCTACTTGGTAATATGATGCGAATGACATGCGGTTAAATTTCTGATGAGATAAATATATTATTTGTTGCTTCTTGTAGCGAAATAATGGAAATTGAAGAAATTATTTACTTAACTATACTGCCATTTTTAATTCGGGTAGGGCATTACGCGTAACGGGTAGGGCGTTACGCGTAACGGGTAGGGCGTTACGCGTAACGGGTAGGGCGTTACGCGTAACGGGTAGGGCGTTACGCGTAACGGGTAGGGCGTTACGCGTAACGGGTAGGGCGTTACGCGTAACGGGTAGGGCGTTACGCGTAACGGGTAGGGCGTTACGCGTAACGGGCTGGGCGTTACGCGTAACGGGTAGGGCGTTACGGACTGATTTAATGTCAAAAAGTCTTAATGACGGATTTATTATGTTTAAAATCGATAAAATATTATGTATTTTTTCCATTTCTGGGCTAATTTTATTTAATTCTACTTGGTAATATAATGCGAATGACATGCGGTTAAATTTCTGATGAGATAAATATATTAGTTGTTGCTTCTTGTTGCGAAATAATGGAAATTGAAGAAATTATTTACTTAACTATACTGCCATTTTTAATTCGGGTAGGGCCTTACGCGTAACGGGTAGGGCGTTACGCGTAACGGGTTGGGCGTTACGCGTAACGGGTAGGAAGTTACGCGTAACGGGTTGGGCGTTACGCGTAACGGGTAAGGCGTTACGCGTAACGGGTAGGGCGTTACGCGTAACGGGTAGGGCGTTACGGACTGAGTAAATGTCAAAAAGTGTTAATGACGGATTTATTATGTTTAAAATCGATATAATATTATGTATTTTTTCCATTTCTGGGCTAATTTTATTTAATTCTACTTGGTAATATGATGCGAATGACATGCGGTTAAATTTCTGATGAGATAAATATATTAGTTGTTGCTTCTTGTAGCGAAATAATGGAAATTGAAGAAATTATTTACTTAACTATACTGCCATTTTTAATTCGGGTAGGGCGTTACGCGTAACGGGTTGGGCGTTACGCGTAACGGGTAGGGCGTTACGCGTAACAGGTAGGGCGTTACGCGTAACGGGTAGGGCGTTACGCGTAACGGGTAGGGCGTTACGCGTAACGGGTAGGGCGTTCCGCGTAACGGGTAGGGCTTTATGGACTGATTTAATGTCAAAAAGTCTTAATGACGGATTTATTATGTTTAAAATCGATAAAATATTATGTATTTTTTCCATTTCTGAGCTTATTTTAATTATTCTACTTGGTAATATATGATGCGAATGACATGCGGTTAAAATTCTGATGAGAAAAATATATTATTTGTTGCTTCTTGTAGCGAAATAATGGAAATTGAAGAAATTATTTACTTAACTATACTGCCATTTTTAATTCGGGTAGGGCATTACGCGTAACGGGTAGGGCGTTACGCGTAACGGGTGGGGCGTTACGCGTAACGGGTTGGGCGTTACGCGTAACGGGCTGGGCGTTACGCGTAACGGGTAGGGCGTTACGGACTGATTTAATGTCAAAAAGTCTTAATGACGGATTTATTATGTTTAAAATCGATAAAATATTATGTATTTTTTCCATTTCTGGGCTAATTTTATTTAATTCTACTTGGTAATATAATGCGAATGACATGCGGTTAAATTTCTGATGAGATAAATATATTATTTGTTGCTTCTTGTAGTGAAATATTGGAAATTGAAGAAATTATTTACTTAACTATACTGTCATTTTCAATTCGGGTAGGGCGTTACGCGTAACGGGTAGGGCGTTACGCGTAACGGGCTGGGCGTTACGCGTAACGGGTAGGGCGTTACGGACTGATTTAATGTCAAAAAGTCTTAATGACGGATTTATTATGTTTAAAATCGATAAAATATTATGTATTTTTTCCATTTCTGGGCTAATTTTATTTAATTCTACTTGGTAATATAATGCGAATGACATGCGGTTAAATTTCTGATGAGATAAATATATTAGTTGTTGCTTCTTGTTGCGAAATAATGGAAATTGAAGAAATTATTTACTTAACTATACTGCCATTTTTAATTCGGGTAGGGCGTTACGCGTAACGGGTAGGGCGTTACGCGTAACGGGTTGGGCGATACGCGTAACGGGTAGGGCGTTACGCGTAACGGGTAGGGCGTTACGCGTAACGGGTAGGGCGTTACGCGTAACGGGTTGGGCGTTCCGCGTAACGGGTAGGGCGTTACGGACTGATTTAATGTCAAAAAGTCTTAATGACGGATTTATTATGTTTAAAATCGATTAAATATTATGTATTTTTTCCATTTCTGAGCTTATTTTAATTATTCTACTTGGTAATATGATGCGAATGACATGCGGTTAAATTTCTGATGAGATAAATATATTATTTGTTGCTTCTTGTAGCGAAATAATGGAAATTGAAGAAATTATTTACTTAACTATACTGCCATTTTTAATTCGGGTAGGGCATTACGCGTAACGGGTAGGGCGTTACGCGTAACGGGTAGGGCGTTACGCGTAACGGGTAGGGCGTTACGCGTAACGGGTAGGGCGTTACGCGTAACGGGTAGGGCGTTACGCGTAACGGGTAGGGCGTTACGCGTAACGGGTAGGGCGTTACGCGTAACGGGTAGGGCGTTACGCGTAACGGGTAGGGCGTTACGCGTAACGGGCTGGGCGTTACGCGTAACGGGTAGGGCGTTACGGACTGATTTAATGTCAAAAAGTCTTAATGACGGATTTATTATGTTTAAAATCGATAAAATATTATGTATTTTTTCCATTTCTGGGCTAATTTTATTTAATTCTACTTGGTAATATAATGCGAATGACATGCGGTTAAATTTCTGATGAGATAAATATATTAGTTGTTGCTTCTTGTTGCGAAATAATGGAAATTGAAGAAATTATTTACTTAACTATACTGCCATTTTTAATTCGGGTAGGGCCTTACGCGTAACGGGTAGGGCGTTACGCGTAACGGGTTGGGCGTTACGCGTAACGGGTAGGAAGTTACGCGTAACGGGTTGGGCGTTACGCGTAACGGGTAAGGCGTTACGCGTAACGGGTAGGGCGTTACGCGTAACGGGTAGGGCGTTACGGACTGAGTAAATGTCAAAAAGTGTTAATGACGGATTTATTATGTTTAAAATCGATATAATATTATGTATTTTTTCCATTTCTGGGCTAATTTTATTTAATTCTACTTGGTAATATGATGCGAATGACATGCGGTTAAATTTCTGATGAGATAAATATATTAGTTGTTGCTTCTTGTAGCGAAATAATGGAAATTGAAGAAATTATTTACTTAACTATACTGCCATTTTTAATTCGGGTAGGGCGTTACGCGTAACGGGTTGGGCGTTACGCGTAACGGGTAGGGCATTACGCGTAACAGGTAGGGCGTTACGCGTAACGGGTAGGGCGTTCCGCGTAACGGGTAGGGCTTTATGGACTGATTTAATGTCAAAAAGTCTTAATGACGGATTTATTATGTTTAAAATCGATAAAATATTATGTATTTTTTCCATTTCTGAGCTTATTTTAATTATTCTACTTGGTAATATATGATGCGAATGACATGCGGTTAAAATTCTGATGAGAAAAATATATTATTTGTTGCTTCTTGTAGCGAAATAATGGAAATTGAAGAAATTATTTACTTAACTATACTGCCATTTTTAATTCGGGTAGGGCATTACGCGTAACGGGTAGGGCGTTACGCGTAACGGGTGGGGCGTTACGCGTAACGGGTTGGGCGTTACGCGTAACGGGCTGGGCGTTACGCGTAACGGGTAGGGCGTTACGGACTGATTTAATGTCAAAAAGTCTTAATGACGGATTTATTATGTTTAAAATCGATAAAATATTATGTATTTTTTCCATTTCTGAGCTTATTTTATTTAATTCTACTTGGTACTATGATGCGAATGACATGCGGTTAAATTTCTGATGAGATAAATATATTATTTGTTGCTTCTTGTAGCGAAATAATGGAAATTGAAGAAATTATTTACTTAACTATACTGCCATTTTTAATTCGGAAAGGGCGTTACGCGTAACGGGTGGGGCGTTACGCGTAACGGGTAGGGCGTTACGCGTAACGGGTAGGGCGTTACGCGTAACGGGTAGGGCGTTACGCGTAACGGGTAGGGCGTTACGCGTAACGGGTAGGGCGTTACGCGTAACGGGTAGGGCGTTACGCGTAACGGGTAGGGCGTTACGCGTAACGGGTAGGGCGTTACGCGTAACGGGTAGGGCGTTACGCGTAATGGGTAGGGCGTTACGCGTAACGGGTAGGGCGTTACGCGTAACGGGTAGGGCGTTACGCGTAACGGGTAGGGCGTTACGGACTGATTTAATGTCAAAAAGTCTTAATGACGGATTTATTATGTTTCAAATCGATAAAATATTATGTATTTTTTCCATTTCTGGGCTAATTTTATTTAATTCTACTTGGTAATTTTATGCGAATGACATGCGGTTAAATTTCTGATGAGATAAATATATTAGTTGTTGCTTCTTGTAGCGAAATAATGGAAATTGAAGAAATTATTTACTTAACTATACTGCCATTTTTAATTCGGGTAGGGCGTTACGCGTAACGGGTAGGGCGTTACGCGTAACGGGAAGGGCGTTACGCGTAACGGGTAGGGCGTTACGCGTAACGGGTTGGGCGTTACGCGTAACGGGTAGGGCGTTACGGACTGATTTAATGTCAAAAAGTCTCAATGACGGATTTATTATGTTTAAAATCGATAAAATATTATGTATTTTTTCCATTTCTGGGCTAATTTTATTTAATTCTACTTGGTAATATAATGCGAATGACATGCGGTTAAATTTCTGATGAGATAAACATATTAGTTGTTGCTTCTTGTGGCGAAATAATGGAAATTGAAGAAATTATTTACTTAACTATACTGCCATTTTTAATTCGGGTAGGGCGTTACGCGTAACGGGTTGGGCGTTACGCGTAACGGGTGGGGCGTTACGCGTAACGGGTTGGGCGTTACGCGTAACGGGTTGGGCGTTACGCGTAGCGGGTGGGGCGTTACGCGTAACGGGCTGGGCGTTACGCGTAACGGGTAGGGCGTTACGCGTAACGGGTAGGGCGTTACGCGTAACGGGTAGGGCGTTACGGACTGATTTAATGTCAAAAAGTCTTAATGACGGATTTATTATGTTTAAAATCGATAAAATATTATGTATTTTTTCCATTTCTGGGCTAATTTTATTTAATTCTATTTGGTAATATAATGCGAATGACATGCGGTTAAATTTCTGATGAGATAAATATATTAGTTGTTGCTTCTTGTGGCGAAATAATGGAAATTGAAGAAATTATTTACTTAACTATACTGCCATTTTTAATTCGGGTAGGGCGTTACGCGTAACGGGTTGGGCGTTACGCGTAACGGGTGGGGCGTTACGCGTAACGGGTAGGGCGTTACGCGTAACGGGTAGGGCGTTACGCGTAACGGGTAGGGCGTTACGCGTAACGGGTAGGGCGTTACGCGTAACGGGTAGGGCGTTACGGACTGATTTAATGTCAAAAAGTCTTAATGACGGTTTTATTATGTTTAAAATCGATAAAATACTATGTATTTTTTCCATTTCTGGGCTAATTTTATTTAAATCTACTTGGTAATATAATGCGAATGACATGCGGTTAAATTTCTGATGAGATAAATATATTAGTTGTTGCTCCTTGTGGCGAAATAATGGAAATTGGAGAAATTATTTACTTAACTATACTGCCATTTTTAATTCGGGTAGGGCGTTACGCGTAACGGGTTGGGCGTTACGCGTAACGGGTAGGGCGTTACGCGTAACGGGAAGGGCGTTACGCGTAACGGGTTGGGCGTTACGCGTAACGGGTGGGGCGTTACGCGTAACGGGTTGGGCGTTACGCGTAACGGGTTGGGCGTTACGCGTAACGGGTTGGGCGTTACGCGTAACGGGTGGGGCGTTACGCGTAACGGGCTGGGCGTTACGCGTAACGGGTAGGGCGTTACGCGTAACGGGTAGGGCGTTACGCGTAACGGGTAGGGCGTTACGCGTAACGGGTAGGACGTTACGCGTAACGGGTTGGGCGTTACGCGTAACGGGTAGGGCGTTACGCGTAACGGGTAGGGCGTTACGCGTAACGGGTAGGGCGTTACGCGTAACGGGTTGGGCGTTACGCGTAACGGGTGGGGCGTTACGCGTAACGGGTTGGGCGTTACGCGTAACGGGTTGGGCGTTACGCGTAACGGGTGGGGCGTTACGCGTAACGGGCTGGGCGTTACGCGTAACGGGTAGGGCGTTACGCGTAACGGGTAGGGCGTTACGCGTAACGGGTAGGGCGTTACGCGTAACGGGTAGGACGTTACGCGTAACGGGTTGGGCGTTACGCGTAACGGGTAGGGCGTTACGCGTAACGGGTTGGGCGTTACGCGTAACGGGTTGGGCGTTACGCGTAACGGGTGGGGCGTTACGCGTAACGGGTTGGGCGTTACGCGTAACGGGTAGGGCGTTACGCGTAACGGGTAGGGCGTTACGCGTAACGGGTAGGGCGTTACGCGTAACGGGTAGGACGTTACGCGTAACGGGTTGGGCGTTACGCGTAACGGGTAGGGCGTTACGCGTAACGGGTAGGGCGTTACGCGTAACGGGTAGGGCGTTACGCGTAACGGGTAGGGCGTTACGCGTAACGGGTTGGGCGTTACGCGTAACGGGTAGGGCGTTACGCGTAACGGGTAGGGCGTTACGCGTAACGGGTAGGGCGTTACGCGTAACGGGTGGGGCGTTACGCGTAACGGGCTGGGCGTTACGCGTAACGGGTAGGGCGTTACGCGTAACGGGTAGGGCGTTACGCGTAACGGGTAGGGCGTTACGCGTAACGGGTAGGGCGTTACGCGTAACGGGTAGGGCGTTACGGACTGATTTAATGTCAAAAAGTCTTAATGACGGATTTATTCTGATTAAAATCGATAAAATATTATGTATTTTTTCCATTTCTGGGCTTATTTTATTTAATTCTACTTGGTAATATATTGCGAATGACATGCGGTTAAATTTCTGATGAGATAAATATATTAGTTGTTGCTTCTTGTGGCGAAATAATGGAAATTGAAGAAATTCTTTACTTAACTATACTGCCATTTTTAATTCGGGTAGGGCGATACGCGTAACGGGTAGGGCGTTACGCGTAACGGGTTGGGCGTTACGCGTAACGGGTGGGGCGTTACGCGTAACGGGTAGGGCGTTACGCGTAACGGGTAGGGCGTTACGCGTAACGGGTAGGGCGTTACGCGTAACGGGTAGGGCGTTACGCGTATCGGGTAGGGCGTTACGCGTAACGGGTAGGGCGTTACGGACTGATTTAATGTCAAAAAGTCTTAATGACGGATTTATTCTGATTAAAATCGATAAAATATTATGTATTTTTTCCATTTCTGGGCTTATTTTATTTAATTCTGCTTGGTAATATTATGCGAATGACATGCGGTTAAATTTCTGATGAGATAAATATATTATTTGTTGCTTCTTGTAGCGAAATAATGGAAATTTAAGAAATTATTTACTGAACTATACTGCCATTTTTAATTCGGGTAGGGCGTTACGCGTAACAGGTGGGGCGTTACGCGTAACGGGTAGGGTGTTACGCGTAACGGGTAGGGCGTTACGCGTAACGGGTAGAGCGTTACGCGTAACGGGTAGAGCGTTACGCGTAACGGGTAGGGCGTTACGCGTAATGGGTAGAGCGTTACGCGTAACGGGTAGGGCGTTACGCGTAACGGGTAGGGCGTTACGCGTAACGGGTGGGCCTTACGCGTAACGGGTAGGGCGTTCCGCGTAACGGGTAGGGCGTTCCGCGTAACGGGTAGGGCGTTACGGACTGATTGATGTCAAAAAGTCTTAATGACGGATTTATTATGTTTAAAATCGATAAAATATTATGTATTTTTTTCCATTTCTGATCTTATTTTAATTAATTCTACTTGGTAATATGATGCGAATGACATGCGGTTAAATTTCTGATGAGATAAATATATTATTTGTTGCTTCTTGTAGCGAAATAATGGAAATTTAAGAAATTATTTACTGAACTATACTGCCGTTTTTAATTCGGGTAGGGCGTTACGCATAACGGGTAGGGCGTTACGCGTAACGGGTTGGGCGTTACGCCGAACGGGTAGGGCGTTACGCGTAACGGAATGGGCGTTACGCGTAACGGGTAGGGCGTTACACGTAACGGGTAGGGCGTTACGGACTGATTTAATGTCAAAAAGTCTTAATGACGGATTTATTATGTTTAAAATCGATAAAATATTATGTATTTTTTCCATTTCTGGGCTTATTTTATTTAATTCTACTTGGTAATATTATGCGAATGACATGCGGTTAAATTTCTGATGAGATAAATATATTAGTTGTTGCTTCTTGTAGCGAAATAATGGAAATTGAAGATATTATTTACTTAACTATACTGCCATTTTTAATTCGGATAGGGCGTTACGCGTAACGGGTAGGGCGTTACGCGTAACGGGTAGGGCGTTACGCGTAACGGGTAGGGCGTTACGCGTAACGGGTTGGGCGTTACGCGTAACGGGTAGGGCGTTACGCGTAACGGGTAGGGCGTTACGCGTAACGGGTAGGGCGTTACGCGTAACGGGTAGGGCGTTACGGACTGATTTAATGTCAAAAAGTCTTAATGACGGATTTATTCTGATTAAAATCGATAAAATATTATGTATTTTTTCCATTTCTGGGCTTATTTTATTTAATTCTACTTGGTAATATGATGCGAATGACATGCGGTTAAATTTCTGATGAGATAAATATATTATTTGTTGCTTCTTGTAGCGAAATAATGGAAATTGAAGAAATTATTTACTTAACTATACTGCCATTTTTAATTCGGGTAGGGCGTTACGCGTAACGGGTGGGGCGTTACGCGTTATGGGTAGGGCGTTACGCGTAACGGGTAGGGCGTTACGCGTAACGGGTAGGGCGTTACGCGTAACGGGTAGAGCGTTACGCGTAACGGGTAGGGCGTTACGCGTAACGGGTAGGGCATTACGCGTAACGGGTAGGGCGTTACGCGTAACGGGTAGGGCGTTACGCGTAACTGGTAGGGCGTTACGGACTGATTTAATGTCAAAAAGTCTTAATGACGGATTTATTATGTTTAAAATCGATAAAATATTATGTATTTTTTTCATTTCTGAGCTTATTTTAATTAATTCTACTTGGTAATATGATGCGAATGACATGCGGTTAAATTTCTGATGAGATAAATATATTATTTGTTGCTTCTTGTAGCGAAATAATGGAAATTGAAGAAATTATTTACTTAACTATACTGCCATTTTTAATTCGGGTAGGGCGTTACGCGTAACGGGTGGGGCGTTACGCGTAACGGGTAGGGCGTTACGCGTAACGGGTAGGGCGTTACGCGTAACGGGTAGGGCGTTACGCGTAACGGGTAGGGCGTTACGCGTATCGGGTAGGGCGTTACGCGTAACGGGTAGGGCGTTACGCGTAACGGGTAGGGCGTTACGGACTGATTTAATGTCAAAAAGTCTTAATGACGGATTTATTCTGATTAAAATCGATAAAATATTATGTATTTTTTCCATTTCTGGGCTTATTTTATTTAATTCTACTTGGTAATATGATGCGAATGACATGCGGTTAAATTTCTGATGAGATAAATATATTATTTGTTGCTTCTTGTAGCGAAATAATGGAAATTGAAGAAATTATTTACTTAACTATACTGCCATTTTTAATTCGGGTAGGGCGTTACGCGTAACGGGTGGGGCGTTACGCGTTATGGGTAGGGCGTTACGCGTAACGGGTAGGGCGTTACGCGTAACGGGTAGGGCGTTACGCGTAACGGGTAGAGCGTTACGCGTAACGGGTAGGGCGTTACGCGTAACGGGTAGGGCATTACGCGTAACGGGTAGGGCGTTACGCGTAACGGGTAGGGCGTTACGCGTAACTGGTAGGGCGTTACGGACTGATTTAATGTCAAAAAGTCTTAATGACGGATTTATTATGTTTAAAATCGATAAAATATTATGTATTTTTTCATTTCTGAGCTTATTTTAATTAATTCTACTTGGTAATATGATGCGAATGACATACGGTTAAATTTCTGATGAGATAAATATATTATTTGTTGCTTCTTGTAGCGAAATAATGGAAATTGAAGAAATTATTTACTTAACTATACTGCCATTTTTAATTCGGGTAGGGCGTTACGCGTAACGGGTGGGGCGTTACGCGTAACGGGTAGGGCGTTACGCGTAACGGGTAGGGCGTTACGCGTAACGGGTAGGGCGTTACGCGTAACGGGTAGGGCGTTACGCGTAACGGGTAGGGCGTTACGCGTAACGGGTAGGGCGTTACGCGTAACGGGTAGGGCGTTACGCGTATCGGGTAGGGCGTTACGCGTAACGGGTAGGGCGTTACGCGTAACAGGTAGGGCGTTACGGACTGATTTAATGTCAAAAAGTCTTAATGACGGATTTATTCTGATTAAAATCGATAAAATATTATGTATTTTTTCCATTTCTGATCTTATTTTAATTAATTCTACTTGGTAATATGATGCGAATGACATGCGGTTAAATTTCTGATGAGATAAATATATTATTTGTTGCTTCTTGTAGCGAAATAATGGAAATTTAAGAAATTATTTACTGAACTATACTGCCGTTTTTAATTCGGGTAGGGCGTTACGCGTAACGGGTAGGGCGTTACGCGTAACGGGTTGGGCGTTACGCCGAACGGGTAGGGCGTTACGCGTAACGGAATGGGCGTTACGCGTAACGGGTAGGGCGTTACACGTAACGGGTAGGGCGTTACGGACTGATTTAATGTCAAAAAGTCTTAATGACGGATTTATTATGTTTAAAATCGATAAAATATTATGTATTTTTTCCATTTCTGGGCTTATTTTATTTAATTCTACTTGGTAATATTATGCGAATGACATACGGTTAAATTTCTGATGAGATAAATATATTAGTTGTTGCTTCTTGTAGCGAAATAATGGAAATTGAAGATATTATTTACTTAACTATACTGCCATTTTTAATTCGGATAGGGCGTTACGCGTAACGGGTAGGGCGTTACGCGTAACGGGTAGGGCGTTACGCGTAACGGGTAGGGCGTTACGCGTAACGGGTAGGGCGTTACGCGTAACGGGTTGGGCGTTACGCGTAACGGGTAGGGCGTTACGCGTAACGGGTAGGGCTTTACGCGTAACGGGTAGGGCGTTACGCGTAACGGGTAGGGCGTTACGCGTAACGGGTAGGGCGTTACGGACTGATTTAATGTCAAAAAGTCTTAATGACGGATTTATTCTGATTAAAATCGATAAAATATTATGTATTTTTTCCATTTCTGGGCTTATTTTATTTAATTCTACTTGGTAATATGATGCGAATGACATGCGGTTAAATTTCTGATGAGATAAATATATTATTTGTTGCTTCTTGTAGCGAAATAATGGAAATTGAAGAAATTATTTACTTAACTATACTGCCATTTTTAATTCGGGTAGGGCGTTACGCGTAACGGGTGGGGCGTTACGCGTTATGGGTAGGGCGTTACGCGTAACGGGTAGGGCGTTACGCGTAACGGGTAGGGCGTTACGCGTAACGGGTAGAGCGTTACGCGTAACGGGTAGGGCGTTACGCGTAACGGGTAGGGCATTACGCGTAACGGGTAGGGCGTTACGCGTAACGGGTAGGGCGTTACGCGTAACTGGTAGGGCGTTACGGACTGATTTAATGTCAAAAAGTCTTAATGACGGATTTATTATGTTTAAAATCGATAAAATATTATGTATTTTTTTCATTTCTGAGCTTATTTTAATTAATTCTACTTGGTAATATGATGCGAATGACATGCGGTTAAATTTCTGATGAGATAAATATATTATTTGTTGCTTCTTGTAGCGAAATAATGGAAATTGAAGAAATTATTTACTTAACTATACTGCCATTTTTAATTCGGGTAGGGCGTTACGCGTAACGGGTGGGGCGTTACGCGTAACGGGTAGGGCGTTACGCGTAACGGGTAGGGCGTTACGCGTAACGGGTAGGGCGTTACGCGTAACGGGTAGGGCGTTACGCGTAACGGGTAGGGCGTTACGCGTAACGGGTGGGCCTTACGCGTAACGGGTAGGGCGTTCCGCGTAACGGGTAGGGCGTTCCGCGTAACGGGTAGGGCGTTACGGACTGATTGATGTCAAAAAGTCTTAATGACGGATTTATTATGTTTAAAATCGATAAAATATTATGTATTTTTTTCCATTTCTGATCTTATTTTAATTAATTCTACTTGGTAATATGATGCGAATGACATGCGGTTAAATTTCTGATGAGATAAATATATTATTTGTTGCTTCTTGTAGCGAAATAATGGAAATTTAAGAAATTATTTACTGAACTATACTGCCGTTTTTAATTCGGGTAGGGCGTTACGCATAACGGGTAGGGCGTTACGCGTAACGGGTTGGGCGTTACGCCGAACGGGTAGGGCGTTACGCGTAACGGAATGGGCGTTACGCGTAACGGGTAGGGCGTTACACGTAACGGGTAGGGCGTTACGGACTGATTTAATGTCAAAAAGTCTTAATGACGGATTTATTATGTTTAAAATCGATAAAATATTATGTATTTTTTTCCATTTCTGATCTTATTTTAATTAATTCTACTTGGTAATATGATGCGAATGACATGCGGTTAAATTTCTGATGAGATAAATATATTATTTGTTGCTTCTTGTAGCGAAATAATGGAAATTTAAGAAATTATTTACTGAACTATACTGCCATTTTTAATTCGGGTAGGGCGTTACGCGTAACGGGTAGGGCGTTACGCGTAACGGGTAGGGCGTTACGCGTAACGGGTAGGGCGTTACGCGTAACGGGTAGGGCGTTACGCGGAACGGGTAGGGCGTTACGCGTAACGGGTAGGGCGTTACGCGTAACGGGTAGGGCGTTACGCGTAACGGGTAGGGCGTTACGCGTAACGGGTAGGGCGTTACGCGTAACGGGTAGGGCGTTACGCGTAACGGGTAGGGCGTTACGCGTAACGGGTAGGGCGTTACGCGTAACGGGTAGGGCGTTACGCGTAACGGGTAGGGCGTTACGGACTGATTTAATGTCAAAAAGTCTTAATGACGGATTTATTATGTTTAAAATCGATAAAAGATTATGTATTTTTTCCATTTTTGGGCTAATTTTATTTAATTCTACTTGGTAATATAATGCGAATGACATGCGGTTAAATTTCTGATGAGATAAATATATTAGTTGTTGCTTCTTGTAGCGAAATAATGGAAATTGAAGATATTATTTACTTAACTATACTGCCATTTTTAATTCGGGTAGGGCGTTACGCGTAACGGGTAGGGCGTTACGCGTAACGGGTTGGGCGTTACGCGTAACGGGTGGGGCGTTACGCGTAACGGGTGGGGCGTTACGCGAAACGGGTTGGGCGTTACGCGTAACGGGCTGGGCGTTACTCGTAACGGGTAGGGCGTTACGCGTAACGGGTAGGGCGTTACGCGTAACGGGTAGGGCGTTACGCGTAACGGGTAGGGCGTTACGCGTAACGGGTAGGGCGTTACGCGTAACGGGTAGGGCGTTACGCGTAACGGGTAGGGCGTTACGCGTAACGGGTAGAGCGTTACGCGTAACGGGTAGGGCGTTACGCGTAACGGGTAGGGCGTTACGGACTGATTTAATGTCAAAAAGTCTTAATAACGGATTTATTATGTTTAAAATCGATAAAATATTATGTATTTTTTCTATTTCTGGGCTTATTTTATTTAATTCTACTTGGTAATATGATGCGAATGACATGCGGTTAAATTTCTGATGAGATAAATATATTAGTTGTTGCTTCTTGTAGCGAAATAATGGAAATTGAAGATATTTTTTACTTAACTATACTGCCATTTTTAATTCGGATAGGGCGTTACGCGTAACGGGTAGGGCGTTACGCGTAACGGGTAGGGCGTTACGCGTAACGGGTAGGGCGTTACGCGTAACGGGTAGGGCGTTACGCGTAACGGGTAGGGCGTTACGCGTAACGGGTAGGGCGTTACGCGTAACGGGTAGAGCGTTACGGACTGATTTAATGTCAAAAATTTTTAATGACGGATTTATTATGTTTAAAATCGATAAAATATTATGTATTTTTTCCATTTTTGGGCTAATTTTATTTAATTCTACTTGGTAATATAATGCGAATGACATGCGGTTAAATTTCTGATGAGATAAATATATTAGTTGTTGCTTCTTGTAGCGAAATAATGGAAATTGAAGATATTATTTACTTAACTATACTGCCATTTTTAATTCGGGTAGGGCGTTACGCGTAACGGGTAGGGCGTTACGCGTAACGGGTTGGGCGTTACGCGTAACGGGTGGGGCGTTACGCGTAACGGGTGGGGCGTTACGCGTAACGGGTTGGGCGTTACGCGTAACGGGCTGGGCGTTACTCGTAACGGGTAGGGCGTTACGCGTAACGGGTAGGGCGTTACGCGTAACGGGTAGGGCGTTACGCGTAACGGGTAGGGCGTTACGCGTAACGGGTAGGGCGTTACGCGTAACGGGTAGGGCGTTACGCGTAACGGGTAGGGCGTTACGCATAACGGGTAGGGCGTTACGCGTAACGGGTAGGGCGTTACGCGTAACGGGTAGGGCGTTACGCGTAACGGGTAGAGCGTTACGCGTAACGGGTAGGGCGTTACGCGTAACGGGTAGGGCGTTACGGACTGATTTAATGTCAAAAAGTCTTAATAACGGATTTATTATGTTTAAAATCGATAAAATATTATGTATTTTTTCCATTTCTGGGCTTATTTTATTTAATTCTACTTGGTAATATGATGCGAATGACATGCGGTTAAATTTCTGATGAGATAAATATATTAGTTGTTGCTTCTTGTAGCGAAATAATGGAAATTGAAGATATTTTTTACTTAACTATACTGCCATTTTTAATTCGGATAGGGCGTTACGCGTAACGGGTAGGGCGTTACGCGTAACGGGTAGGGCGTTACGCGTAACGGGTAGGGCGTTACGCGTAACGGGTAGGGCGTTACGGACTGATTTAATGTCAAAAAGTCTTAATGACGGATTTATTATGTTTAAAATCGATAAAATATTATGTATTTTTTCCATTTTTGGGCTAATTTTATTTAATTCTACTTGGTAATATAATGCGAATGACATGCGGTTAAATTTCTGATGAGATAAATATATTAGTTGTTGCTTCTTGTAGCGAAATAATGGAAATTGAAGATATTATTTACTTAACTATACTGCCATTTTTAATTCGGGTAGGGCGTTACGCGTAACGGGTAGGGCGTTACGCGTAACGGGTTGGGCGTTACGCGTAACGGGTGGGGCGTTACGCGTAACGGGTGGGGCGTTACGCGTAACGGGTTGGGCGTTACGCGTAACGGGCTGGGCGTTACTCGTAACGGGTAGGGCGTTACGCGTAACGGGTAGGGCGTTACGCGTAACGGGTAGGGCGTTACGCGTAACGGGTAGGGCGTTACGCGTAACGGGTAGGGCGTTACGCTTAACGGGTAGGGCGTTACGCGTAACGGGTAGGGCGTTACGCGTAACGGGTAGGGCGTTACGCGTAACGGGTAGAGCGTTACGCGTAACGGGTAGGGCGTTACGCGTAACGGGTAGGGCGTTACGGACTGATTTAATGTCAAAAAGTCTTAATAACGGATTTATTATGTTTAAAATCGATAAAATATTATGTATTTTTTCCATTTCTGGGCTTATTTTATTTAATTCTACTTGGTAATATGATGCGAATGACATGCGGTTAAATTTCTGATGAGATAAATATATTAGTTGTTGCTTCTTGTAGCGAAATAATGGAAATTGAAGATATTTTTTACTTAACTATACTGCCATTTTTAATTCGGATAGGGCGTTACGCGTAACGGGTAGGGCGTTACGCGTAACGGGTAGGGCGTTACGCGTAACGGGTAGGGCGTTACGCGTAACGGGTAGGGCGTTACGCGTAACGGGTAGGGCGTTACGCGTAACGGGTAGGGCGTTACGCGTAACGGGTAGGGCGTTACGCGTAACGGGTAGGGCGTTACGCGTAACGGGTAGGGCGTTACGCGTAACGGGTAGGGCGTTACGGACTGATTTTATGTCAAAAAGTCTTAATGACGGATTTATTATGTTTAAAATCGATAAAATACTATGTATTTTTTCCATTTCTGGGCTAATTTTATTTAATTCTACTTGGTAATATAATGCGAATGACATGCGGTTAAATTTCTGATGAGATAAATATATTAGTTGTTGCTCCTTGTGGCGAAATAATGGAAATTGGAGAAATTATTTACTTAACTATACTGCCATTTTTAATTCGGGTAGGGCGTTACGCGTAACGGGTTGGGCGTTACGCGTAACGGGTAGGGCGTTACGCGTAACGGGTAGGGCGTTACGGGTAACGGGTAGGGCGTTACGCGTAACGGGTTGGGCGTTACGCGTAACGGGTAGGGCGTTACAAGTAACGGGTAGGGCGTTACGCGTAACGGGTGGGGCGTTACGCGTAACGGGCTGGGCGTTACGCGTAACGGGTAGGGCGTTACGCGTAACGGGTAGGGCGTTACGCGTAACGGGTAGGGCGTTACGCGTAACGGGTAGGGCGTTACGCGTAACGGGTAGGGCGTAACGGACTGATTTAATGTCAAAAAGTCTTAATGACGGATTTATTCTGATTAAAATCGATAAAATATTATGTATTTTTTCCATTTCTGGGCTTATTTTATTTAATTCTACTTGGTAATATATTGCGAATGACATGCGGTTAAATTTCTGATGAGATAAATATATTATTTGTTGCTTCTTGAAGCGAAATAATGGAAATTGAAGAAATTATTTACTTAACTATACTGCCATTTTTAATTCGGGTAGGGCGTTACGCGTAACGGGTGGGGCGTTACGCGTAACGGGTAGGGCGTTACGCGTAACGGGTAGGGCGTTACGCGTAACGGGAAGGGCGTTACGCGTAACGGGTAGAGCGTTACGCGTAACGGGTAGGGCTTTACGCGTAACGGGTAGGGCGTTACGCGTAACGGGTAGGGCATTACGCGTAACGGGTAGGGCGTTACGCGTAACGGGTAGGGCGTTACGCGTAACGGGTAGGGCGTTACGCGTAACGGGTGGGGCGTTACGCGTAACGGGTTGGGCGTTACGCGTAACGGGTGGGGCGTTACGCGTAACGGGCTGGGCGTTACGCGTAACGGGTAGGGCGTTACGCGTAACGGGTAGGGCGTTACGCGTATCGGGTAGGGCGTTACGCGTAACGGGTAGGGCGTTACGGACTGATTTAATGTCAAAAAGTCTTAATGATGGATTTATTATGTTTAAAATCGATAAAATATTATGTATTTTTTCCATTTCTGGGCTTATTTTATTTAATTCTACTTGGTAATATTATGCGAATGACATGCGGTTAAATTTCTGATGAGATAAATATATTAGTTGTTGCTTCTTGTAGCGAAATAATGGAAATTGAAGATATTATTTACTTAACTATACTGCCATTTTTAATTCGGATAGGGCGTTACGCGTAACGGGTAGGGCGTTACGCGTAACGGGAAGGGCGTTACGCGTAACGGGTAGGGCGTTACGCGTAACGGGTAGGGCGTTACGCGTAACGGGTAGGGCGTTACGCGTAACGGGTTGGGCGTTACGCGTAACGGGTAGGGCGTTACGCGTAACGGGTAGGGCGTTACGCGTAACGGGTAGGGCGTTACGCGTAACGGGTAGGGCGTTACGGACTGATTTAATGTCAAAAAGTCTTAATGACGGATTTATTCTGATTAAAATCGATAAAATATTATGTATTTTTTCCATTTCTGGGCTTATTTTATTTAATTCTACTTGGTAATATTATGCGAATGACATGCGGTTAAATTTCTGATGAGATAAATATATTAGTTGTTGCTTCTTGTAGCGAAATAATGGAAATTGAAGAAATTATTTACTTAACTATACTGCCATTTTTCATTCGGGTAGGGCGTTACGCGTAACGGGTAGGGCGTTACGCGAAACGGGTAGGGCGTTACGGGCTGATTTAATGTCAAAAAGTCTTAATGACGGATTTATTATGTTTAAAATCGATAAAATATTATGTATTTTTTTCATTTCTGAGCTTATTTTAATTAATTCTACTTGGTAATATGATGCGAATGACATGCGGTTAAATTTCTGATGAGATAAATATATTATTTGTTGCTTCTTGTAGCGAAATAATGGAAATTGAAGAAATTATTTACTTAACTATACTGCCATTTTTAATTCGGGTAGGGCGTTACGCGTAACGGGTGGGGCGTTACGCGTAACGGGTAGGGCGTTACGCGTAACGGGTAGGGCGTTACGCGTAACGGATAGGGCGTTTCGCGTAACGGGTAGGGCGTTACGCGTATCGGGTAGGGCGTTACGCGTAACGGGTAGGGCGTTACGGACTGATTTAATGTCAAAAAGTCTTAATGACGGATTTATTCTGATTAAAATCGATAAAATATTATGTATTTTTTCCATTTCTGGGCTTATTTTATTTAATTCTACTTGGTAATATTATGCGAATGACATGCGGTTAAATTTCTGATGAGATAAATATATTATTTGTTGCTTCTTGTAGCGAAATAATGGAAATTTAAGAAATTATTTACTGAACTATACTGCCATTTTTAATTCGGGTAGGGCGTTACGCGTAACGGGTGGGCCTTACGCGTAACGGGTAGGGCGTTCCGCGTAACGGGTAGGGCGTTCCGCGTAACGGGTAGGGCGTTACGGACTGATTGATGTCAAAAAGTCTTAATGACGGATTTATTATGTTTAAAATCGATAAAATATTATGTATTTTTTTCCATTTCTGATCTTATTTTGATTAATTCTACTTGGTAATATGATGCGAATGACATGCGGTTAAATTTCTGATGAGATAAATATATTATTTGTTGCTTCTTGTAGCGAAATAATGGAAATTTAAGAAATTATTTACTGAACTATACTGCCGTTTTTAATTCGGGTAGGGCGTTACGCATAACGGGTAGGGCGTTACGCGTAACGGGTTGGGCGTTACGCCGAACGGGTAGGGCGTTACGCGTAACGGAATGGGCGTTACGCGTAACGGGTAGGGCGTTACACGTAACGGGTAGGGCGTTACGGACTGATTTAATGTCAAAAAGTCTTAATGACGGATTTATTATGTTTAAAATCGATAAAATATTATGTATTTTTTTCCATTTCTGATCTTATTTTAATTAATTCTACTTGGTAATATGATGCGAATGACATGCGGTTAAATTTCTGATGAGATAAATATATTATTTGTTGCTTCTTGTAGCGAAATAATGGAAATTTAAGAAATTATTTACTGAACTATACTGCCATTTTTAATTCGGGTAGGGCGTTACGCGTAACGGGTAGGGCGTTACGCGTAACGGGTAGGGCGTTACGCGTAACGGGTAGGGCGTTACGCGTAACGGGTAGGGCGTTACGCGTAACGGGTAGGGCGTTACGCGTAACGGGTAGGGCGTTACGCGTAACGGGTAGGGCGTTACGGACTGATTTAATGTCAAAAAGTCTTAATGACGGATTTATTATGTTTAAAATCGATAAAATATTATGTATTTTTTCCATTTTTGGGCTAATTTTATTTAATTCTACTTGGTAATATAATGCGAATGACATGCGGTTAAATTTCTGATGAGATAAATATATTAGTTGTTGCTTCTTGTAGCGAAATAATGGAAATTGAAGATATTATTTACTTAACTATACTGCCATTTTTAATTCGGGTAGGGCGTTACGCGTAACGGGTAGGGCGTTACGCGTAACGGGTTGGGCGTTACGCGTAACGGGTGGGGCGTTACGCGTAACGGGTGGGGCGTTACGCGAAACGGGTTGGGCGTTACGCGTAACGGGCTGGGCGTTACTCGTAACGGGTAGGGCGTTACGCGTAACGGGTAGGGCGTTACGCGTAACGGGTAGGGCATTACGCGTAACGGGTAGGGCGTTACGCGTAACGGGTAGGGCGTTACGCGTAACGGGTAGGGCGTTACGCGTAACGGGTAGGGCGTTACGCGTAACGGGTAGAGCGTTACGCGTAACGGGTAGGGCGTTACGCGTAACGGGTAGGGCGTTACGGACTGATTTAATGTCAAAAAGTCTTAATAACGGATTTATTATGTTTAAAATCGATAAAATATTATGTATTTTTTCCATTTCTGGGCTTATTTTATTTAATTCTACTTGGTAATATGATGCGAATGACATGCGGTTAAATTTCTGATGAGATAAATATATTAGTTGTTGCTTCTTGTAGCGAAATAATGGAAATTGAAGATATTTTTTACTTAACTATACTGCCATTTTTAATTCGGATAGGGCGTTACGCGTAACGGGTAGGGCGTTACGCGTAACGGGTAGGGCGTTACGGACTGATTTAATGTCAAAAAGTCTTAATGACGGATTTATTATGTTTAAAATCGATAAAATATTATGTATTTTTTCCATTTTTGGGCTAATTTTATTTAATTCTACTTGGTAATATAATGCGAATGACATGCGGTTAAATTTCTGATGAGATTTTAGCGGTACAACAACGCGGTCCTGCTTTTTGTTGGAAGCCAACAATTGTCGGCGGTTTGAATTATTGTAATTTTGCATTATTGTTTAACAGCAGAAAGATGATTTTAAAATAAGAATTCAGTTTTCGTCCGTCAGCCACACGGTGCTGACGTGATTCGTTTAATAGTGCAGAACCCGATTCAAAGGGGTGAGTCCAACCGTCAGTTAAACTAAAGAATTTGTAACTTATTATTGTAAACCATTTCAGTTCTTGTATTTGATTAAGCATCCGATCGGATTTGCAACTGTAACATAATACACCAACCAAATTCTTCATCATTCCAACCCTCTTAATTCTCCCAAAGATCCCTTTCAAATTTAAATGTCAAGTATTGATTTGACCGTTCCTTAATATGATTGCGCAATTTGATAAATTGAGTTTTGTTGGTTCTGTACTGTTTTCGTTCTCCTTATCTTGCGTGCAAATTTTAAAATGAATAACACTTAGTGTACATATATATTAAGGATACATGATTATCTACTATATGTACTCAAAAAATATTATTTCACCCCATAATGTGACTGAGTTGATATGTATTTGTGTTTAAACAATTCTTTTGCTGATAAAAGCCAGTAATTCAATTTTTTATTTAACTTGAAGCCTGTCACTGAACCTGCTGCCTAAAATCGTTTATTGTTAGGTGATGAAGGGAAACAAAGATTAATTTAATAAATTCCTTCCAGCGAATCATAGCAGTAGTAAATCAACGTTGAACAGGCCGCAAGAGCAGAAAAACGCCTTCCTAGATAGGGCCAATTTGAAATTCGCTTGAAGCTGATATTGTTTACTAAAATTAATTACTTTAGTCGGAGAACATTAAAAAAGCTCTCCTTTTGCATTGTTTTACGATCTTGCAAACAGCTCCTGGGCCGAAACAGCCGCTTTACAGTACATTCTGCAACCCTTCTCGTACGAGAAAGTGTAATTTTATTTTTTTTAACCTCCATTCAGCACTTCCTGTGGGCAATGAGCTCACCGAGGTCTCAATAAAACTGCCGAACGGATATCATGGAACAAGTGGCCCGAGTAGCCGCAGAGGAGCTTGGGCCCAAGGTGGGCACCCCGCACCGAGGACTTTTATTGAAACGCCAGACATTTTTGTCCCTAAAGCCGCTGGAAAGTGGCGAGCCAGCGCCGGCGAGTTATTTGAGCATTTTTTCTCACATAATTTTCCCATTTATTTTCCACATAGTATAGAGCAATTCAGTTTGTGTTTGTGTATTTCTTTCTTTGTCTTAAATAATTAATCAACTCAAAATTGATTTATGCATGTAAATTAGTCTTTATATATTTTGACAATGATACAAAAAGCTAATGAAAAATCATTTTTCACTTTTCATTTTAGTTGAGTTATCAAAAAAATATAGCCAGTCACCGAGCCAATTGCCTAGAATTGAGAATATACATCAAGACATGAATTTGTTTAAAATTAGTTCCTTACCGCAAAAAGCAGTTGCAAATCGACATTAAACAGGCCGCAAGCAGAGAAATGTGCTTTCCTTGATTTTGCCAAATCAAAAAATGCTTGGAGCTAATTATGACACATTCATTTTAGTCAGTTTGGTGACTTTATTACCGCTTACCTCTTGCGTGGTTTTCTGATCTTGGCCATGTCGGAATAGTCGGCCCACCAAATCGGTCGTTTTATCCGCCTAAAAAATTGCTGAATATAACAAATATATTTGTTTTGCCACATGCCATTGACTCGCCTCGATTCGCAGAGTACCACAATTTCTAACTAGCCAACAAAATCTCCAAGAGCAGTCGAGGGAAAAGACAAGATTGAAGCACCATTCATTCATATAGAAATCAACCGATCGTCCGATGCAGCTCATGAATCCGTTCAACAGCCCTGATACGATCAAAAGGAACGCCTGCGTCAAGTCCAACAAAAGGAAAACTTTCACCGCATTTGACAATCGCGAATGGCTGTAGAGAATCGCATTGAAGATGTTATGGTAAATCCGAATCTCTTGAATTTGAGGTGACAGTTCTTTCAAGGCGAGGTTTAATTTAACGAGTCTACTTTTCAGCTCTAAAATGGTCAAAGAGATGAGCTGCTCGGTGACCAGGATCATGCAGTAAATAAACCTGGATAGCAAAGCGCTGCATGTCACATTCCTCTGGTCGAAATAAACTGTTGCTACGGTGTTGCGAAAAATCATCAAAAAGCAGGTGCATAAAGTGAAAATTTCTGCACGAATGTTGCCCCCCTCGACTCCCAAGTGTCGGTCGGCCAGAGACACAGCGGCCAGAGTCACGTCCAATACGGGACACATCTGCTGTGATAGAACAATGATGGAAATGACGTTGAACTCATCAATAGTGAAGCCAGTCAGAGCAGTGCCGGCTGTCACCATGATTCGAAAATCTCTCGTGTTTTTCTGTTGAGAGTAAAACGAGTTCATGTAGTATTGTATTGCGTATGAGCTGAACGCAGTGAACGCTGACATCTGAACAGAAAAGGCGATCAGACGCATCCATGTGGTTGTCCGAATTCCGTGCCTGGAAACTGTGACGAAAGGCACGACGCCGAAAATACGCGCTAAGTGTAAAAATGGAACCATTCTGACGACCAATTGAAAAAGAAGAGCTTTTGAGAACAGCCGCAAGGGAATCAAATATGTGATCAATATGTGAAAGAAGGATCAATTTTATTACTAGCGAAATTGACAGAGTGAAGAAAAGGTGCACTACACGAGTATTAAAAAAGGTTGAAAAAACATACTTGCCTCGTTGTGAAGTCTGCCGCAGTTAATTGAAATAAAGGAGAATCTGCATGAGGCTTCTACAGCGGTGTATAGCGTGTAAAAGCACCAGCTCAGGGGCAAATCACGATCGCTGATATGTGACCAGCAAGTGAGGTGCGAATTCAGAAATCCACTTATAGTTAGCAAAAACAGCTGAGATAAGTCAAAAAGCAGGAAAAATCGCACCGTTTTTGACAGAATCTTTTGTCCAAGCATGATATCTTTGTAAACATAGCATAGTTTTATAATTTTACATTCATTTGCGCTGGAAGTAGGAAAATTTCGTATTTTTCCATTCAATGCCTTTAGTCGTAATCTTAATTCAGAACAAAGTAAGCACAACAACATTTCTGCGAGTAATTTTTGACAGTATACTAAGCGGGCGCCGATGAAGAAATGAAGAGGAACGAATTTCAACAGCGAAATGGATAAGGCGCATCGCAAAACAGTAGCCGCCAAGACTAAAATTGCCAAATTAAAGGCCATTAGACTTGAAGAGGTGGTATGCAAGGTTTTGTCTGCACTGCACAGACTTTTCAGGATTGACATCAAAATTTTCGGCATGCTTTGAGAAAGGTGGATAATAGCGAAGAGATTGCAAATGTCAATTGAGAAGTTGCAAATGGAAGTTGCAGCCGATACGACCACTCTCACGTCATAGTTCGAGACGCTGAGCAACTGGTCGATATTGTATTTGCCCTTTATGTATTCGCCTATGTAGCCTAGGTAGCATCCAGTCCCCACTGACTGCAACACAAATGAGTACAAACGAGAGTAATTAGACGCTGATATGTTGCTTTTCCTCAGTCTCGAAAACGGAACAACGCCGAGTATTTGACACACACGCAAAAAGAACAACATTTTATAATTCGACGTCCGTCTGAATATTTTAATAAA
The DNA here is from genome assembly GCF_949628265.1 of Cloeon dipterum. Taxonomy (NCBI): domain Eukaryota; kingdom Metazoa; phylum Arthropoda; class Insecta; order Ephemeroptera; family Baetidae; genus Cloeon; species Cloeon dipterum. The sequence continues at coordinate 5,530,197 of NC_088789.1, read as the reverse complement.
AACGTTTATAGCTATAGCTTCGAACGTGCGGCCCCGTAGACTCATTATATTAATCGATTTACTTCGTGGCATCCGTCGTGAGGTGAACATTATTGAATTTGTTTTGACCGACGTCTCTTGAAACACTCATGAAGATTGAAACCGCGACATTTTTACTCGCTCTTATCAATATTACAATTTAACTGTTTTCGATCGACGAACGACTGATATATTATTATCTAGACCTTGCAATGAGCAATGACAAAATTAAAGCATTAAGAATAAATATTTTTGTTTTATCCAAATTTACTATTTGTTTCTTTACCGCTGACGCCTTTGTCTAGCCTAAAGTGTCCTATCTTTGAACTATTTTTTGAAACAGCAAATTAAAAATAGATATAAATAACAAATAACAATCTTAAGATACAAGGTCTCCATATTAAAACTGCGGCCCAAATTTTCTCTTAAGAATTTTACTTCAGATATTATTATTAAAAATTAGGCGTTCTTCATTTATCGCAAGCTTTTAAAATTACGTTAAAATCTGTTCATATGAAAATTTATGTCCTCAAATCCTTTAACAATATCTGTAAATGAAAACTCTATTGGAAAATAAACTAAGTTAGCATCAATCTGAATTGTATTTGCCTTTTTTCTTTCAATTTTTACTTCAGTTGAGAGAGGATGAAAATGTAGTTTAAGATAGCTCCACCAGCCTACAAAAGTTGAAGATAAACTTTACGTCGATAGTTAAAACCGAACAACGAACCGTGAAGAGTAGCTGTATGTCGATGGTGAACAAACCACACGCTGAAAAAGAGACTTTTCTTGAACGGGCCAAGTCGGAAAAAGCTCTCAGCTGAAAATTCAATTGATATAGTGCAAATATATTCAACCGTCGTTTAGAAATGAGCACACCTCTTGAGTTGTTCGTATTTCTAGACTGTTCTTATACAACCGAGTCACCAGGTCGGAAGTTTTTCTCATCTGTGGAAAAGTAGCATTAATTGCCAAGTTGAAGAGTTTAGAAAAAAATTAAGGGTTAGATATGGCATTTAACTGTACTATATTGGATTTCTATTTTTTTTTTTTTTTTTTTTTTTTTTTTAGAGAAATCATGGGAATTAGCTAAAATAGTGAAGATTTAACACGGTTTGAAATAAATTAGAAGAGATCGAGCCAATAAAATTTAACATATACTGACATGTACAGTAAATAAAAATGATTTATATTAATATTTCAAATAATTCTTCTAAAATATTATTTCAAAATATGTATCTACCTAACATAAAATTAAAAATTAAGCATGTAATTAAAACATATCAACAATGAAAAATAGCAAATTTCGAAGTTTTTTTCTTAAAAGTAGAGGTATAATTCAATAATTAATCAAATCGACATAGGTAGTTTTTAGATGAGTATAAGGAAACACATACCTCGTTTTGGAGCATTCCGCAGCTCACTACTATGGAGGAAAACCTGTAGGTCCCATCCAAAGCCATGTATAATGTTGAGTAACACAAGCCACTTGCCAAATCACCGACATTTTTGATCCAGCAATAATAACTGGAGTTCACAAATCCAGCGAGGACCAACATGAATAGTTCCGACACATCAAGAAGAAGAAAAAAGCCTGAAGTTGAAGACAGTTTCTGTTGACTTTCTAGCAAGGATCGAAAAACATTGTGCAGTTTTCTGGCACTGTCACTGTCCATTTGCAAATTGCGGATTCTCTCATTCAAAGCGTTGAATCTGATTCTCAATTCAGCGCAGATGAAGCACACAAACACTTCAGAGAGCAGAGTGTTGGAATAAGCTATTCTAGCTGGAATCACAAGTTTCAGCACGGATAAATCATCTGCTCTCATGATAGTTGATATCAAGCGAATGGCAATCTGAATAAATGCCAGCAAGCAGAAGAAATATGCTCGAAGGTCCGACAAAGAGGTTGCCAGAATTTTGTCCACAGCTCGGAGATTCCTCAAGATGAAATTCAAAGTTTTAAGGTTGCGCATGCAATTGAAAGCAATCGCACACACATTGAAAAAATCCAAAACAAAGAAAACGTCAATGATGGTTGACGAAACAATTTCTCTGACCTCAGGTCCTCTCCGTGACCTTTTTTCTAGCCTAGACTGAACAGTGTAAACGACATGGCAGGCAGCTCCGAGCGACTGTACAACCAGCGAGTAAAGACGAGACCACTTGGAAAAGCGAAGCTCGTAATTTTCAAGCTTGGAAAATGGTAATACGCCGAAAACCCGGCAAATGCTCAAAAACGGAACCATACCAAGGACTAGATCGACTCACTGACCGTCGCTAAACAATACACTCTTTTTCTTGTCAAATATTGCACTATAGTCTTAACGCTAAAATCGAACATTCGATTTGTAGATTACTGGTGCAGAGTGCGCCACTTAAACTTATACATATATAGAATTGTTTTTTGTAACCTCTGCTCAGCACTTCCCGTGGGCTATGAGCAGGTCCCAATAACACCGGTGATCGGATAACATGGGGCCTGAGTAGCCGCAGAGGAGCTTGCAATGAATTTTTATTTTAATAGTTCGTTGAATTTTTAAAAATGTAAATATAAGTAAAAATAAAAGCATTTGGAGAAAGGGCAACACTTATAGTTGACTGTAAGACCCTGTCCAAAGGGAGAAAGCCGATATTAATAATCCAGACTATATAAAACAAAGGCACACTTAACAAACTTGTTATTACATAATACGCCTTGCAAAAGGAGGGAAACTGTGCCGCCGAGCGATCTTTCAGTCCAGATAATAATATTGTTCTACTCTTTCTCCACACGAAAGACAAACACGTTTTCCCGAGTTTGGTGCAGACAGATGGCTGCTGCAACCTGAGATGCAGCGAAATGAAATATGAATCAAATAGAAATGATTTGGCCTCTTTCAAAGAAGAAAGTCAAGTGAATTTTTGCTACTTTTAGGTGTGTTTTGCGCTTCTATTGCGTACATGCATGATTTAAATTTAGAAAAAGAAGCGTACATACCTGGGGAATTGGATTATACATATTGTTCATAATTAAAAAAATAAATTAAGCTATAAAAACTCTTAACATTTTGTGGTTTTATTATCAATTATGCAGAAACAGACGCCTAAAATTAGACAGTGCTTCTCGAATTAGCCTGTTATTCTTGTGATTCTGGATTGGTTTGCAATTTTATAATAAATCTTAGAAATTTCTCTTAGGAATTTGACTTCAGATATTATTATTAAATTAAGCGTTCTTCATAGATCATAAGATTAAAATAACGTTAAAATCTTTTCATATGAATATTTGTGTCCTCAAATCCTTTAAAAATATCTGTATGAGTAAACTCTATTGGAAAATAAACTAAGTTAACAAAAATCTGGATTGAATTTGCCTTTTTTTCTTTAATTTATTGCTTCAGTTGAGAGAGAATGAAAATGTAGTTTAAGATAGCTCCACCAGCCTAAAAAAGGCGAAGATAAACTTTACGTCGATAGGTAAAACCGAACAACGTACCGTGAAGAGTAGCTGTATGTCGATGGTGAACAAACCACACGCTGAAAAAGAGGCTTTTCTTGAACGGGCCAAGTCGGAAAAAGCTCTCAGCTGAAAATTCAATTGATATAGTGCAAATATATCAGCTGTCGTTTAGAAATGAGCACACCTCTTGAGTTGCTCCTATTTCTAGGTTGTTCTTATACAATCGATTCACCAGGTCGGAAGTTTTTCTCATCTGTGGAAATCAACTAAAATAGTGAATGTTTAACACGGTTTGAAATAAATTAGGAGATCCAATAAAATTTAACACACACACTAAACTATATTTCATTAAATTTTTGTAAAATATTATTTAAAAATATGTTTCCATCCTACATAAAATTAAAAAATAAGCATATAATTGAAAACATCTCAATCATGAATAATAGCAAATATTGAATATTTTTTATAGAGAGATAATTCATTAATTAATCAAATCGACATATATTGTTTTAGATGTGTATATGGAAGCACAAACCTCGTTTTGGAGCATTCCGCAGCTCACTACTATGGAGGAAAACCTGTAGGTCCCGTCCAAAGCCATGTATAATGTTAAATAACACAAACCACTTGCCAAATCACCGACATTTTTGATCCAGCAATAATAACTGGAGTTCACAAATCCAGCGAGGACCAACATGAATAGTTCCGACACATCAAGTAGAAGAAAAAAGCCTGAGGTTGAAGACAGTTTCTGTTGACTTTCCAACAAGGCTCGAAAAACATTGTGCAGTTTTCTGGCACTGTCACTATCCGTTTGCAAATTGCGGATTCTCTCATTCAGTGCGATGAATCTGATTCTCAATTCAGCGCAGATGAAGCACACATACATTTCAGATAGCAGAGCGATGCAAAAAGTTATTCTAGCTGGAATCACAAGTTTCAGCACGGATAAATCATCTGCTCTCATGATAGTTGATATCAAGCGAATGGCAATCTGAATAAATGCCAGCAAGCAGAAGAAATATGCTCGAAGATCCGAAAAAGAGGTTGCCAGAAATTCGTCCGCAGCTTGGAGATTCCTCAAGATGAACTTCAAAGTTATGAGGTTGCGCTTGCAATTGAAAACAATCGCACACACATTGAAAAAATCCAAAACAAAGAAAACGTCAATGATGGTTGACGAAACAATTTCTCTGACCTCAGGTCCTCTCCGTGACCTTTTTTCTAGCCTAGACTGAACAGTGTAAACGACATGGCAGGCAGCTCCGAGCGACTGTACAACCAGCGAGTAAAGACGAGACCACTTGGAAAAGCGAAGCTCGTAATTTTCAAGCTTGGAAAATGGTAATACGCCGAAAACCCGGCAAATGCTCAAAAACGGAACCATACCAAGGACTAGATCGACTCACTGACCGTCGCTAAACAATACACTCTTTTTCTTGTCAAATATTGCACTATAGTCTTAACGCTAAAATCGAACATTCGATTTGTAGATTACTGGTGCAGAGTGCGCCACTTAAACTTATACATATATAGAATTGTTTTTTGTAACCTCTGCTCAGCACTTCCCGTGGGCTATGAGCAGGTCCCAATAACACCGGTGATCGGATAACATGGGGCCTGAGTAGCCGCAGAGGAGCTTGCAATGAATTTTTATTTTAATAGTTCGTTGAATTTTTAAAAATGTAAATATAAGTAAAAATAAAAGCATTTGGAGAAAGGGCAACACTTATAGTTGACTGTAAGACCCTGTCCAAAGGGAGAAAGCCGATATTAATAATCCAGACTATATAAAACAAAGGCACACTTAACAAACTTGTTATTACATAATACGCCTTGCAAAAGGAGGGAAACTGTGCCGCCGAGCGATCTTTCAGTCCAGATAATAATATTGTTCTACTCTTTCTCCACACGAAAGACAAACACGTTTTCCCGAGTTTGGTGCAGACAGATGGCTGCTGCAACCTGAGATGCAGCGAAATGAAATATGAATCAAATAGAAATGATTTGGCCTCTTTCAAAGAAGAAAGTCAAGTGAATTTTTGCTACTTTTAGGTGTGTTTTGCGCTTCTATTGCGTACATGCATGATTTAAATTTAGAAAAAGAAGCGTACATACCTGGGGAATTGGATTATACATATTGTTCATAATTAAAAAAATAAATTAAGCTATAAAAACTCTTAACATTTTGTGGTTTTATTATCAATTATGCAGAAACAGACGCCTAAAATTAGACAGTGCTTCTCGAATTAGCCTGTTATTCTTGTGATTCTGGATTGGTTTGCAATTTTATAATAAATCTTAGAAATTTCTCTTAGGAATTTGACTTCAGATATTATTATTAAATTAAGCGTTCTTCATAGATCATAAGATTAAAATAACGTTAAAATCTTTTCATATGAATATTTGTGTCCTCAAATCCTTTAAAAATATCTGTATGAGTAAACTCTATTGGAAAATAAACTAAGTTAACAAAAATCTGGATTGAATTTGCCTTTTTTTCTTTAATTTATTGCTTCAGTTGAGAGAGAATGAAAATGTAGTTTAAGATAGCTCCACCAGCCTAAAAAAGGCGAAGATAAACTTTACGTCGATAGGTAAAACCGAACAACGTACCGTGAAGAGTAGCTGTATGTCGATGGTGAACAAACCACACGCTGAAAAAGAGGCTTTTCTTGAACGGGCCAAGTCGGAAAAAGCTCTCAGCTGAAAATTCAATTGATATAGTGCAAATATATCAGCTGTCGTTTAGAAATGAGCACACCTCTTGAGTTGCTCCTATTTCTAGGTTGTTCTTATACAATCGATTCACCAGGTCGGAAGTTTTTCTCATCTGTGGAAATCAACTAAAATAGTGAATGTTTAACACGGTTTGAAATAAATTAGGAGATCCAATAAAATTTAACACACACACTAAACTATATTTCATTAAATTTTTGTAAAATATTATTTAAAAATATGTTTCCATCCTACATAAAATTAAAAAATAAGCATATAATTGAAAACATCTCAATCATGAATAATAGCAAATATTGAATATTTTTTATAGAGAGATAATTCATTAATTAATCAAATCGACATATATTGTTTTAGATGTGTATATGGAAGCACAAACCTCGTTTTGGAGCATTCCGCAGCTCACTACTATGGAGGAAAACCTGTAGGTCCCGTCCAAAGCCATGTATAATGTTAAATAACACAAACCACTTGCCAAATCACCGACATTTTTGATCCAGCAATAATAACTGGAGTTCACAAATCCAGCGAGGACCAACATGAATAGTTCCGACACATCAAGTAGAAGAAAAAAGCCTGAGGTTGAAGACAGTTTCTGTTGACTTTCCAACAAGGCTCGAAAAACATTGTGCAGTTTTCTGGCACTGTCACTATCCGTTTGCAAATTGCGGATTCTCTCATTCAGTGCGATGAATCTGATTCTCAATTCAGCGCAGATGAAGCACACATACATTTCAGATAGCAGAGCGATGCAAAAAGTTATTCTAGCTGGAATCACAAGTTTCAGCACGGATAAATCATCTGCTCTCATGATAGTTGATATCAAGCGAATGGCAATCTGAATAAATGCCAGCAAGCAGAAGAAATATGCTCGAAGATCCGAAAAAGAGGTTGCCAGAAATTCGTCCGCAGCTTGGAGATTCCTCAAGATGAACTTCAAAGTTATGAGGTTGCGCTTGCAATTGAAAACAATCGCACACACATTGAAAAAATCCAAAACAAAGAAAACGTCAATGATGGTTGACGAAACAACTTCTCTGAACACAAGTTCCCTCCATGACCTTATTGCTAGCCTAGCCTGAATAGTGTAAAGGACATGGCAGGTAGCTCCGAGAGACTGTACAACCAGCGAGTAAAAACGGGTCCAATTGGAAAATTGAAGCTCGTAATTTTCAAGCTTGGAAAATGGTAATACGCCGAAAACCCGGCAAATGTGCAAAAACGGAACCATACCAAGGACTGATCGACTATTTGACCGTCGCTAAACAATACACTCTTTTTCTTGTCAAATATTGCACTATAGTCTTAACGCTAAAATCGAACAATCGATTTGTAGATTACTTGGGCCTAATTTGGCCAACTTTTTGCCTCCCAGCACCAAGGCATTTTATTGAAACGCAAGACATTTGTCACAAAAGCCACTGGAAAGGTGCGTAAATCAGGGAGAGGCGAGTCAGCGCCGGTGCATCTCCCAGCTTGTTGAGCTATTTGAACATTTCGAAATTTTTCGAAAGTTAATTGGTGCAATCAATTTACAAAAACTAAAATCACATTGGAATGATTTTTTCTTTTAATAATTCGTTGAATCTTTAAAAATGTAATTATAAGTAAAAATAAAAGCACTGGGAGAAAGGGCGACACTTCTAGTTGACTGTAAGACCCTGTCCAGAGGGACAAAGCCGATATTAGTCCAGACTATATAAAACAAAGGCACACTTATTAACAAACTTGTTATCACATAATACGCCTTGCAAAAGGAGGGAAACTGTGCCGCCGAGCGATCTTTCAGTGCGGATAATAATATTGTTCTTCTCTTTCTCCACACGAAAGTCAAACACGTTTTCCCGAGTTTGGTGCAGACAGATGGCTGCTGCAACCTGAGATGCAGCGAAATGAAATATGAATCAAATAGAAATGATTTGGCCTCTTTCTAAGCAGAAAGTCAAATGAATTTTACTACTTTAGGTGTATAACGTTTTGCACTTCTATTGCGTACATGCATGATTTAAATTTAGAAAAAGAAGCGTACATACCGGGGAATTGGATTACTACATATTGTTTATAATTTTAAAAAATTAATTAATCTATAAAAACTCTTAACACTCTGTGGTTTAATTATCAATTATGCAGAAATAGACGCCTAAAATTAGACAGCGCTTCACGAATTAGCCTGTTATTCTTGTGACTCAGGATAGGTGTGCAATTTTAAAATAAAACTTACACTTTTGGTATAGGATGAAAAGAGCGGGTTTATTTCGTTTCATATGCTGTGGTACTTGTGCAGACGCAATTGACGAAGGAACCAAATATGCAAATACAACAATATAATTATGTGAACGGGACCGAAACCACTTAGATCGTGTGTGATATTATTTTCTCTGTGCAATTATTTCACTCTGACAATTACCCACCAATTATTTTATTTCTAACATATTATGGGAGCATTCATTGAAAAAATATTTATAAATGTATATTTATATTTGCACCCTGAAATTCCAAGAGATATCGGTTTTACACGATTTGATTTGATAAACATTGCACGATCGAACGCAATGTTAATACATATTATAATCTTCCTAATCGATTGTGTTAGAGTTGCCTGTATTTGCCTGGGAGCTAGTAATTCAAATTATCGAATTCCATAAACTCATTTAAAATTCAATTTACTTGATATGACTTTAGAAGGTTTCATCCACTCATCAGTTCTACAAGCATAAATCTAATAAATATTTATTCCTTAGCTACTATTCTATTCTACTATTCAAAATCGAAAAAATGTAAATCTTTTCTGAAATATTGCAGACACCATATCTGTGAGATATTTGATGAATCCATTCCTCTTGTTTTAAGTCAGTTGTGTAATGAGGAGAATGTAACTAATGATAGCTCCAGTGCCCTTTAAAGATTATGATGAATTTCCATGATTGATAAGGTCAAAGAAAACTGACCGAAAATAGGAGCTGCAAATCGATGGTAAAAAAACCACACGCAGAAAATGAAGCTTTCCTTGAACGGGCTAAATCTAACAAAGCTCTCAACTGAAAGACCAATTAATATACCTTACATAATTAGTTGTTAACGTGGATATAGTTGGAATTGGTAACGTGCCTCTTGAGCTGTTTGCCTTTCTTGGCCGTGTTTCAATAGTCGATTCACAAAGTCGGCCGTTTTTTCAATCTGCGTGAATAATAAAAAAATCTAGTTAAATTATCATTTCAAGTATCGTCATTTATGTAAGCGTGATGTAACCATTGAGGGTAAAAATGAAATCATTATGAGAGCGAACGCTGAATTTAGTCTTAGCTGAATCAAACAAAATTTACAGTAAAATTAAAAAATAACATGATGTATATATACGCTCTTAAAAAATTAATAATTATTATTTAGTATTACATTTTTTTAATAAAAATTGATAGAATTAACTTATAATAGCTAAGATCAAATTTCACGGGTTCGTGCAAATTTTGTCCTTTGAACCGTAACATTCCGTTTAATGCAAATTAAAATTTTAAAGACTGGTGCTTATATCTATGATATAGCCTTTACCTCGCTTTGAAGCCCTCCGCAGCAAAATGTTACTAAGAACACTCTACAGGAACCATCCAGAGCGATATACAGTGTGAAAAGGCACCACCCCGCAGCAATATTTTCGATCCGGCAATTGAAACAGGAATGGAGAAATCCGACAAAGACCGATATAAATATCTGCAGCACGTCAAAAAAGAGGAAAACGCGCCATGTCACCGACAATTTCTTTTGGATTTCAAACACCAATCGAAAAATCTTGTGCAGCTTTCTTAATTCGTTTCTGTTGCTTATTTTGAAGTTGCAGATCCGCTTATTAATTTCATTGGATCTAATTCTTATTTCCGTGCACATGTAGCACGCGTACACTTCGGAAAGCACCGTGATGCAGTGAACAAGCTTGGCAAAAATGGCTATTCTGAAATTTGTTTTTGCAATATTGAAAAAGTAGTAAGTAAAAATTTGAGCAAAGAATTGTAAGCAGAATAAAATTGACCTAAGGGCGGAAAGGGAAGTCGACAGAGTTTTGTCCACGATTCGAAGGCTTCTTAAGACAAACTTTAAAGTCTCAGCCGTGCGTTGGCAAGTGAAGATAATTACAAACATAGTGAGAATTTCCAATCCAAAAAAGATATTGTTGATTACTTTAGATATGATTAACCTAATTTCAGAGTTTAATCCCTTAGGGGTTTTTTCTGATGCTCTCATCTGATAGATGTAGCTTACATAACAAGTGACTGCGATTGACTGTACTATCAACGAGTAAAGACGAGACCACTTGGAACAGCGAAGCTCGTAATTATCAAGCTTTGAGAACGGTACAACGCCGAAAACACGGCAAATTTGCAGCAAAACTAGAACCATATCTGCAGGAAAGGTGAAGCAACTGACTGCAGCAATTCATGTTGGATTTGTTTTACTGCAATTTGTGCTATTGATCAGCTGACAGTTGTTTTGTACAGCTCAAAAAGACAATGTATGAGGAAAAGGTGTATAATCAGCTTTTGGCTAGATCACGCAGATTGAAATTGCTCCCGCCCCCTCATGCCTAAGTAATAATGTCATGGCATATTCAACCTTGTCAATTAAATATCATAGCAAAATGACTCATGCTGTATGAATGTTTTTTAATGTTTTAAACTTAAAATTATCTTGAAACCCAGAGCCAAAGGATTGCTCTGTGGCCGGATTGCTTTGCAAAAAAAAAGCTTATGGCAAATTTACAGTGAACAATGGCTCCATGTGTCTGTAATTTCAATCTTTTCGGCAGTATTTTGTTTATTTATTTATAATCACCAATATTATACATTATTTATATTATTTATTTCAAATCTTTGATATTTTTTGTTTTGAATATTGCAAAATGAACAAATTAAATAATAAATGCATGCATGAGCAAACTACTGACTTTAATTATGTTTGTTTGATCGTAATGCTCTTGGACGCATAGGTTCCTTTTATGTAATTATCCAATTTACTTGAAAGTGCACATAGATCGATTTAGCTTGAGACTGCGCTGCAAAGGTGCTGATTATCGCGAAGAAATGTCATCAAGTTTATACATATAACGTTAACTTAATTTGGAGTACTGCATATGTCTTTCAATAACAATTTCTGTCCCGATAATCAGCGCGATAGTGTCGTCCAGTGTATCCAGCTACTAAAATCATTAAATTTTCATACAACACAAGGCTCCCATTTTTTTTAATATCAGCATTGAGTTCAGAAAAAGTGGTAGATAAAGTATCATCCACTAAGAGGCTCCTCAAGACTGACTTTAAAGTTTCAGGAATGCGTTGGCTTGTGTAAATGATTATATGCAATTCAATTTGTTTATTCCTACTGTCATTAATATTCAATAAATTAATAAATAGTATAAAATGGCAAATTGCAAATTTGTTATTGCATCAAGTAGATATTGTATTCGCAGATGTTTTAATTTATTAATGTGCGATTTAAGAGAGCTGAGTATTGATTGGGTGGTTACATTTATTGAAACTCATTAGTATTGCTAATTGTATATAATTTAAATATAATTCATAAATAATTTGCGTGTGGACCATCAAGCAATATCTATGGACCATATTTAAGTAGTTTTAGCCTCAAAAATAGTTTTCGTAACATGTGCGACAGTTCAAAACCAAATATTACAGTTTTTTATTGTTGGTCTTCATACAACATTAAATAAAGGATATGATAGGTATTATAAAACCACATAAAATAATGAACAAACAAGCTGGCCGTATCATTTATTTTCCAGCAAGCCAGGAGAAGCGTTAATTCCGCCACGGTCAATTTTCCAATTTGGCTAAAAGCCATAAATAATGAAAGTAAAAAGCACAAATTAAATTAAAGTGGTTTAATGATACGCAGGCACACATACCAACGCAGGCCTTTTGGCATAAGCTGCTAGGCGTCATCCAATTTAAATAAGAATGCTGCCGTTTATCTATTTTTGCCGGATATTTGGGATAGTGCCTTACTCAAAACTTGAAACGCACAATTTGGCGGTCAGCAAATGGGCACGGCTTTATTCGCTCACATTGGAAATACTCTCAGCCGTCTGTTATGCCAACTACGCATATTTGTACACCAAATTCAAATACTTTGGCCCGATGAAAGGGTCCAACTACGATGTCCGGTTGATAATCACAGCGGCTTCTTCAATCACCAACTTTGCCCTCGACTTTCTAAACATAATCGCTCTAATTCACATGTCGCAAAAAATGCCGAGCACAATGCGGAAAGTGCTGAAAATCCTGAGATCAGTGGACCAAACCCTGGCGACCAACTCGTCCAATCCCAGGGCGTATTTTTTCATCGCTCTGGCTTTGTCGGCTCTTGTTTTCCGCTACTCCTTGTCGTTGTCCGTCGTGAATTCTGCCTGGTTTTACTACCTCATCGGAGCCAGGGTTGTGTACTGCTCTTACATTTTTTCAGAGCTGCTCGTGTGCTTGGTATGCACCGAACTGAGAGTCAGATTGGAGACACTGAACGGAAAGATCCGAACCTTGCAAGATCATTGCAAAGGCGAAATCAGGAAATTGAGTGACGCCTTTTACGCCATCACCAAAATTCAAAAGGATCTGGCGTATTCTGTGCGATTTTTCCTCCTCTTCGACTTAGCTCAGCTCTTTATGTTGATTCTGAGCGGATTTTTAAATACTAGTCTTCGATGCTCAAATTTTAGCAACGGCAAGATGACAATGAACTGGTGTGTCTACACATTTGGCGTGGCCATGGATGGAACTTGGCGCTTTTCCGCTATTGCAGCAAACTGTGGGAAACTGCAAAGCGAGGTTGGTGTTGATCAAAATAATTTAATCATACAGGTTACTTTTAACAAAATTTAAAAACGTGACTCGCTCTTTTGTATTTTAAGGCTGAGAAGACTGCCGAACTGGTGAACCGGCATGTGATACACAATCAAAATTACAAAAGGAAACAAGAAGTAAGAGGTATTTTCGTGTCCATGGCAGAGATAACTCCTTGATTTGGAAATTTTAGCTTCGAATATTTTTTGAATTAGCTTCTTTTAGAAAAGCATCATTCTCTGCGTGTGGTTTATTCAACGTTGACCTTCAGCTACTCTTTGCAGTAAGTTGATGGCACTAAAATTAATATAAACTATTTCATTTTTCCCTTTTTTTTGGACAGGCTGTTGGAGCTATCACTGGCTACGTTTTCCTCATAACTCAGCTATAATAAGGCTGTGTTTCGTATATTTTTCCAAATCAAATCAATAGGATCATATGTATCTAAGGTGTTATCAATGTAACCTATTTTCTACCTATGAAGATATCTTCAGCAACTTAAACTGGTATTTTGGCCCTATATACCCCGTATGTGTCCACAACCTCGTCTTATTCTATACTTGTAATGTGTTCCAAAACATAAGATGAATTAAAGACTATAGAACAAGATGTTCTTAACATGCTTGTAAATTAAACCAACAATGTGCATAAATATTTCAGACATAATTTTGTTTTGTTAAGCCAGATTATTTACAGGGACGAGGCTTAAAAAATACACGCCAAAATTAGCCTTTAAGGCGGCTATATACACAAACGATCAAAGTACAAATAAATTCAACTAGGTCATATAATTGATGGCGTATAACAAGTTGCAGATTATTTAGGAGCGAAAGAGAGTTCCCTTTTTAACCTCTATCCTCAGTAGAGAGCTTAATAGGTGCCAATAACTGCGCGGATAACATGGGGCCCGAGTGGCCGCAGTGGCGCTTGGACCCAATGTGGCCATCTTCTCGCGTCCCCGCACCAAGGTCTTTTATTGAAACGCTAGACATTCGTCACTAACAATAAAGCCACTGGAAAGGTGCGAAAACCAGCAAGTGGGGAGTAGGCGCCGGTGCGCCTCCCAGCCCGTTGAGCTATTAGAGCATTTCGAGTCATCAAATTAACCCTCTTTTGCCATCTCTGACATCGGGCCACCAGTAAAAGATCCCCGAACAGCTCAAATATCTCCCATGGCTTTGACACTCCTGAGCATGCCTGAGCCTGAACAGTGCGAGCCAACGGGCTGGTTACGACATATTACTTCATTTGACAATAGGTAAAATTGTTTCGCGGGGACCTCGCGCGTTAAAATCGCCTGGCAGTGCCGGTCGCGCGGCACAGGTGGCGTTTGCATGAAAGGTCCGGGCACGAGGGGAACCTTGACGCGGGATGTAGGCATCCGGGAGCGTCGCGATCAACACCGCCGACCGACAAAGTCGCAGCACTCGCAGCTGAGCGGGAAACACACGCTCGCTCATGGTGCCAGTCGGTGGTCGGTCGGACTCGCGCAAGTGCCACAGGTGTGTCCCGAAATCCAGTGTGTGCAGTGTTTGGTGTTATTTCAGCGTCTTCGACGGGGCTAATGACACCCCTGAATGCTCCTCTGCCTGAGTCTTGGTGAGCTGCACCTCTTTTTGCCATTAATTCCATTTGACTCCATTTCGGTGCTTATCAAAATTAAAAACGTTTTCTGCGCTTGCCAGCTGACGAATCGCTCGCTTCCTGTGCTAAAAAACAGAACGAGTATAGTATAACTGTGTTTTTCGTATTTTTCTTGGGAGACACGCCCACCTAAAGGTGACACCTGATGGTGCTCACAGGTGGTGTTGATTAGAAAAAGCTTGCGTGAGGCTAGTAATTATCTAATATTTATTACGTTGCTAGAAAAGCTTCGGATGATACTATAATAATTATAGCTTCACCGGTATATTATACAGTTTGATAATTAAAAGAGATTCATGTTAGTTTTAGAGAAAGTAGAATTTACCAACATTTATTATAGTCAAATTTTATACTTCCTGGAAATTAAATTTTTGCTTTTCTCTTGGACCATAATATTTAACAATTAAATTTCACTTTTAAATTTTCACTCTGTCATTAACTATTCTTATTATGCTTATTATGTCAGGAGAGGTTATTATTATTTCTTGTTTATTCTCATCATGTCATAATACAAATACAGTGCAAATATAGTACATGTCAAAGTTACAAATTAACGATGAGTAAAAGGCAACAAAAAAAGTTGAAAATGAGGCAAAATTCAATTGGTAGTTATCTTCAGACGCTTCAATGCAAATTTCAATAATGATCGGACATGAATTCGGGATCCCAATTTACAATATTTAGAGCGTGAAATTAATTGCAAAACAAATTAAAGCGACGTGCATAAAAGCGCAGAGCTCACCACGAAGCAAATTATGAAACACCTGATTGATTTATTCCGCCGAATCGAGCGTTCAAACGTAGTGACCCAGCTGCGGAGGTGCCGGAGGTGAAGTGAAAGTAGTATGGAGTGTGTTGCGCGCCGAAAGGTAACGCACGGCCGGCTCGGCTCGTATGAGTTCATCGTCAGCGGTCCGTTTAAGGCCAAGGCCCCGCAACAACTCAGCTTATTGTTCCTGAGCCTTTGCGGCTGCTATTGCGGTAACAAAACGTACTCTGCCTCCATAGAATATGCGTTTGCTTCAATCAAACGTAGGTTAAGCAGTCTTGCGGTCACCAGTCCTTTCAAATAACAACGTCATACTATTTACGTCGTTATAGTGACACTTAATATTACATGTAGGATTGCTTGCAAGGACATTTGAAGTTTGTTTTAGAATGTGATTTAGTTTTACAGAGTTGGCAGAGCCCAAGGATGTCTAAGAACAGAGTCTACTTGCTCTGTTCCTCTTTTGGCAGTGCCGCAGGCCAAAGGCAGTGCTAATTTTTTTCTATTATGAAAAGTTAAAAAGGGCTCAAAATTGCCAAATTGCTATGCTATAAGTTTTTTTTTGTCATGACAGTGGCTGGAAGTGACAAATGGAAAATATTTTGTTGATTTGGAAAGTTCCATATTTAAATTATGAGTAACATTCATCTGCGTTGATTTAGTTAGATTTAATTTCAGAAATAATTCTAATTTACGTTAAGTTTTTTAATTTTGAATTTCACCATTTTGCATTATTTTAATTTTTCCGTCTTAAAATGCTGGTCGCACACTCAGAGTCAACTACTTTGATAGAGTTTCTTCCGTCGCAAGTTATTTCGGCACTCTTCATATTATAATTGTGCGGTTTTGTCTCGCGCTGAGAATAGTGAGTCAGCGACACGACTTTTTAGACTGTTAATGTGAAATTAACTTTAGTTATAAGTGACGTTGCATAAAATACAAATAATAGCAGTTATTTGGCTCGTACAGAAGCCGAAATTTGCGCAATACAGAGCCAGTCAGGTGGGATGAACTCGTCTCGCCAAGCCTTGATGGTTTAATTTCGCTCTCGGTGCAGCTTTGCTTGATGCTTCTTGCTGCAAATAGAATTGAAAAAGGAGAACAGGTGCACGGCCAGTATGACAGCACTACATGCACATGTGTCTGTCGCGCCAGCACAGCACAGAGAGATGCTGCGCTGCAGCTTCGCATCAGACGAACAACACTCTGCCTGCAACCATTATTAAGCGACACTCACTTGCTTTTTTTGCTGCTCCAATCCAACCACGCAAATCCTTGACTCACTCTGACTGAATTTCGCCTCTCTACGTTATTTTGATCCTCTGTGCTAAACGCTTTATTGCTTCACTTTAATATGTCTACGTCTGATATTAATTTTTAGAAGTACGCCTGATCCATTCTCAAGTCAAATCTATGAGTTTTTAATATATTGATTTTACTGTGATAGGATTCAACTTGAAATTAAACTAATCGCATAGTTCGGTAAATTTGACTCAGTTTCCAACAATTATATTTTTACACAGGCAAGAAATTTTATTAAAGATTTTCCTTCCAGCGGGGAATTCCATTTCTTAGAAAGAGGTAAATTATGCTCGTGTGCAGTTCGCCTTGCAAGTTGCAGCATTTGATTATTTTACTCGATAATTTCAAATAAACCAGTTACAAAATTCTGATTTCCGCCAGAAGCACGATAGTCCCGTGGGAATATGGCGATATGTTTGTTTCCTGCTGGCGTTAGCAGCCACCCGTGCTGATTGGTTTGCGGTTTCCCGATTTTTCTTGAGCGATCACGCCACACTGGCGCCTACCGCAGATAAAAGTAGCGCTGAATTTTTTTACTGCCGCTTAATTGAATGGCTGAATTAGATAATAAACGCATCCGCTGTTTGCTCCGCGCGGGCCTGCTGCTCTGCTGGGCGGATTCCATGTGTGCCAAAGCCGCGCGGTGTCGCGAGCACATATGGTTTTGCAACCACGCCTGACGTCGCACGCTTCTTTGCGGCTTTGCTGCGTTCTATGGAATTGGACTTCCTTCTGATAAACCTCGTCTACAAAGATAATGCTGCGCGGGGTGCCATTTGTTCCAGCTGACTGCAATGAGAGGATCTGGATATGCGTTAACTTATATTATTTTGCGAGTGCGTATTCAGTTAACTGCAAAGAGAACTAATAATGAAGACTTTTTATTAAAAATACAGCTTAATTATCTTGGTAAATGAATGTCATTATATTTTTATTTTAATTAATACTAAACAATTCGAACTGTACAAAAATTAATCCGGATGAAATCATTAAAGTATACAAGTCAATAGTCGTTTTGTTTCAAACAAGAAGTTGCAGGTACTGTATTTTCAGTGAGCTAGGAAACTTCAAATATCTGGCTAACGGCCTTATAGAACCGCACTTGCACGAACGCCCTTTTGCAAAATCCGCTCAAAGCGCGTTGCGGAGAGCCTACTTAGCTGCATTCAGTACATTCTACTGGAGCCAGCGAGCCGAGCAAAGCGGATTTTCAAAGTTAGGCTCTATTTCTGATGGCCGAGCAAAACAAGCTTTGGCATTTCATCAGCACACTTTGCATTAAAAACGAACAAACTTTTCAGCAAAATAGCAATTACGAAGTTTGTGACCTAAATTAATCAAAATTTAATACTCCTCATTTAACTCCAATGCATAGTATATTCAAATTTACCATTGACTTCTAAAACAGACCACTTCATCGCTTCAAAATGTGATTTATTTTATGTATGCATGATGTTTAACTGCTGTTTTAAAGAGCAACAAGCTGATCGGTTTGGCTCTTGGGTGGCTCAGATGAGTCATGTGCAGTGTTTTCAGTCAACGTCAATTACAGCTGAGCTTTGATCGCTGTGCGTTTGCCTGGGTGAAAAGCTTAGTACCTTAAAGGCTGATCATCCGCGGTGAGAACTAAAAATACAATTTTGGAACGCACACCGCTTTATTTTAGAGAGGAAGAAAGAAGAATTTGATTTTAAAGTGAGTAAAAAACAATTATATAAGAAAAAGTTGCAACATGCCGTGCGACGAAAGATGTTTTGGAACATCAGAACTATCTTTCGTTCATTTTATAGTGAAAACTGTAATTGGAAAGATAATTTGGCTTTGATTAGTTTTAATTACAATCCTTGCAGAATTCACTGAGTTCGATTGAGATTTTCTAAAAAGGATATTTAAACTAATAAAAAGAACATTTAAATTGAATACCGAATCAGTAAATTTAGTAATATAATGCTCGTTTGTTCCATCTAAAATTTCAAAAAGGAAGAATGTGAAAATGAAATGAAATGTGACAAATTTTGGTTTTGTTTTCTTTGAACGTCATTGCTTTAAAACTTAAAATACAAAAGAAACTATCATTGGTTAATTTTTTCGAACATCTTCCCTTAGAAATTCTCTTATCAAAAACTAATTAAATATTGTATTATGCGTGTCCAAATTAATATTATCTAGCCTTATTAAATGCGTTCATAAACTGAATTTTTCAATTTTAAAAGAAGATAGTTCAGAAAATGATTGTCGTCTGTTATAACTCATCGTAGCACTTGGCATGAAAGCTTTTGTAGATACTGCTTTATTTGCGCGTCTTGTTCGTGATCAAAAGCATAAGTGCGACAAGGGGACAACCCTTTGGCCGGCTGCCTCGTCTTTGACTTGGATGCAAATTCCCCACTGCAAGAAAAAAGCCGGGACTAAAAGTCGTGGTCTAAGGAAGCTTCCTTTATTTTTAGCCGCGGCTTGTCTGCTAGCATTTTCTCCAAATCCTCTGGTCGCGCGTCGGGCGGTCGGCGGACAAAAGCGAAAGCGACGCGGCATCTCCGTTTGTTGTTGAGCGCGCGCGTTCAGTACGCGCGGTGCTAATAGGAGCGGAGCCGCAGCGCCGCCGCCTCCACCAAAGTGCTTTTATTCTTGGCTTTCAGACTCTCGCGACTTATTTATAGGCGGTGTCGCTCGTCTTTCGCTCTGCTTCGTTACTAACACCTGTCGCAATCCCGCCGCTGTTATTGTAAATATTTTGCGCCGCTCAAAATCACACTCTTAAGGGACTCAAATTTTTGGCTAAATTGGCATTTCCTATAATAAATCAAACTTGAGGTAGAAAAATAAATAAAATAATGACTGTAATATTTGCGCCACACTGAACTGGATATTCTGTTTTAGTAATTTTTTAATATTTTTTTTGTTTTCATGTTTACCATTATATTATTTAAAAACTCAAACGTTTGTGTTTTTTACCCAAACTTATCTAGCGTCTCAACAAATTTTAAATAATTTTTTTAAGGTGCGCCTGGTAAAAAAAAAATCGGGCACTCCTCGCTCTCCTTACTATATTTTTCGAGACAGTGCAATTTTTCGGTTATTCCACGAACGATGTTTTTTGGGCATTCCAATATCTGATAAAACACGGGACACAGAAACTAAAGCTGGTTTTGCATGTAAAATTACGATAGTCACCAAGAACAATTTTCGTTGTGATTTATTTTTTAGCTCTGCGGTAAGCTAGTAGATGACTTGTATTGTAATCAGCTCTCAAGTGAGAAAAATAACTCAACTATAACAGCTACTGATCTCTTGGGCTTATTTTCTTCTAAAGTGTAGATGTTTACGGAAACCCATTGCACATTGCAATTGCACAGCACGTAGGTGGATTTTTGCGAATTTGCACTGTTTGTGGAAGGCACTAGCTCTCTTCACGTTGTTCCTTTAGTTTGGCCCTCTCACGTTCTTTATTTTGTGCTGCGTGTGTACCACCGCTGGTTTAATTATTTTACGCCCTGTTTTATGTCTTTTTTATGCATACACGTGACAGCAAAACAAACATCGCGGCGCACGAGAACCGCCGGTCGCTATTCATAGAGAATCTTGCTGCCGCCGCCGCCGCTGCCCGCGGTCTATGTACCCACCCTTATGTACACACACACACACATGCAGCATATTTACAAGTTACAAACGCGCGCGTACATGCGTGCCTATACTACAGTGGACTTCTTTTATGAACTGGCACCACGATAACTTCATAACATTACTGCTCATCTTGTTGTGTTATTGTCCTCCAACTCTTCGCTTACAAAATGATTTAAGTTTTGTGTAATTAGGTTGCCTTATTGACCAACACAGTGGCATAAATTCGATAACCACGAAATAATTATACTGATCGAATCTCTTTGCGTTGATGAGACCGGAGACCGTAATGTCTGTTGTGATTTTGCTTTGAATTTTTAAAGTCTTTTTGTATTATGTGTTAAGGTTTAAACTGTGGTACTAGAGGCAGATTTTCTATTCTTTTCCCTTAAATTTGAAGCTATAGGCTAGGTTATTTATTCTTGCCTGACGTCATATACCTGAAAACAGGAAATTTGATAAGAATACTTTTGGTAAAAATTTCAAAATGGAAGGCAAGCGAAATAATAGTTAAAAAATGAATGATCATGGCACAATTTAATTTCTCATCACACTGAGCCGGACAGTTTATTTTCAAATCGCAGTGGGAAAACCTTTCTACTGCATGTGGCTTTTTATTTATAAGTGCGTGGCCTTGACAGTTATGAGTTCATATTGTGGCGTACATTTCTTGTAACTGATACCATTTTTATTGTTCGTTATTCTCTGTTTGTATCAAGTTGGTGCTTTCTCATGTTACGTTTTCCCGTGATATACTGTAGAAAGGACTAGAAGAATCCTACGGAGATTTTGGATTCATACTTTCAAATCGGAATTTTTTTTTATTTAGTCGGGTACTTGGTAATACTGTTATAAGCTCCTCCTACAAAATATGAAAAGATTGGCTTCAGCCTAGAAGGTTCCTGGTTCAAATTCTTGCCTAAGGTGGGCCAACTTTGTGCGGGACTTGCATGTAATGAGGCAGGAAGACAATTAATTAGGCTCGGGCATCGCAAGTGGTTGACCCGTCTGACCGCCGCCCGCTCCATTGACCTCCGACCTTCTCGCCCTGTCGCTGACAAAGATGAAAGAGAAGCTCATCTTTACTGCGGACAAAAGAAGTCGCGAGAGAGTAAATAATGCACGAGGGGATGGCCGGTGCGCGGCACAAAGCGGCTCAAATTAACCAGCGCAGTCTTTTAATATTATTTTCGATCTCACTCGAAGTAAAATAATCCTAATCTCGTATTTTGTCACAGCAGCGGAAACAAGGATATCGACGGATGCTGATAATTTCACTCCAGAAGTTGCAACCGGATTTTCCCTTCTTACAGATTGCAAAACATTTTTAAATCTCAAACCGTGAACATAATGGTTCTTTCGACCAAAGACTAAAAAATTTAGTTCACCAAAGCGAAAGAACTCTTTATCATTGTTAATATTAGAAAACTCTCTGCTGGTAATAAGAAGCGCACGAGGCGTGCAACCTGATCTCGAGACAAACAAGTCAGAGTAACAACACAAAGCGGTCGATTCGCAGAGGTGGTTCTGCAAGTTCTGGCCGAGACAATATAAAAGATGTGAGGCGGAGTATCATTGTATACCCGAGCCTGCTGGGTAATTATTTATCGAAATTGCGCTATCATTACCTTCTCGCTCATCGTCGGAGCCGGATCGATGTAGACTGCAACTAAATCCCGGCATTTACTCTTATGTGCGGTGCACGAACATATTTGTGTGAGTGTGTGGGTAATAACGTGCTACAATATGTATAGCCTGCGCTGCACACCGGGCCACATACACGGCGACGGTGCACGGGGTGGAAAATAATACACCGGTCGGAGCAGCGGCGGCACAATGTGAGCGTGACGTCAACCGCATTATGAGAGAGAGAGAGAGAGAGAGAGAGAGAGAGAGAGAGAGAGAGAGAGAGAGAAGCCAAGGCCCGGATCTCTCTCTACCAGAGTAAATTATTCAGTTTCAATAATAATACATGGTGCAATTGCACATTGTTAGCTCCAGTTTGCTCCATCGCACCGACTGTTTGCCCGAGTGAAGAGCACCAGATCATTATTTAAGCCCGACTCAACCCGTCTTGTACAGTTATACGAGTTCTTCTGCACCGTTTAAGCAACTGCGAAGATAGAATCAAGTTGACTTTTGAACCGATTTATATTTCCGACCTTGACGACCCGCCAGATTACCTTCCAGCCGTGGCGACACAATGCACCAATTGAATTTGGAGAATACTTTCTTCACGTTTCTGCCTTGAATATCTAATACATTCAAAATCTGCAGGATTTGTTTTTCTAAAATTTATTTTTTAAGTATTATTCGGAGAATCCCCGTAAAATCTTTAATTGAACATGAAAGAGAGGCAAACTTTGTGCTTGAAAATCATGAAAGACCGATCAAGACTGAAACTTCTACAACGCACTTGAAGCTCCTGGCTTTGGTCGAATTGCTGCTGGCTGTTGCGCAAAAGTGGCTTGATGTTAATCTGCGAGCGGCTCTAAAAAGTCACCCTTGTCTTCCGTTAATTGGGCAGTGTTTGCCAATCCACGTGCTTTCTCTTTCTCTCTCGTCAGCACAGCTAGGCCAGTCTCTCTCCTCTCACTTAATTGTAAGTACACGCACACATTTGTAGTAGTGCGTGGTGTGTGTATGCTCAGCTTACGTTGCAAGTTGGTCGGAAAGGGCACTCCGCCAGCCGCCAGAAAGGCAGCTCACGCGAGAAAGAGCACACACAAAGAAAGACTGCTCGAAAAGGTGGCCGCAAATCTTTCCTCTCTAATTCGCACTGCGCCACTGGCAAGCCAATCTCGCAACCCCAAACAACTCTTACAAATTATGATTCTGCTCTGGATTGACAACAATCAACGTTATTTTTCCGTGGGGCGTGCTAACGAGCCACACCAATAATAAACTGATAGAAAATGTTCCGCGAAGAAAACTGATTTATCTTCATATGTTAGTTTGGTTCGTCTAAAAAGATCGGTAAGAAAGAAAAAAACAGCTCCGATTTTAATGCGAGAAATTGATTAATTTATGACAATTTTAGCTTTCCTTTCATATCATTAATCAGTTTTATTCGCTCATTTTTTCTGTTATAATTATATAGTAGAGCAATCGTTTATATCATCAATATTGACAGCCCTAAGTGAAGTTTATCAATTACATCTCGATTTTATAGCTGCAATTATCCCATTTGCGCATTTATGCACGATTAGGATCAAATTAGCAGGGCTGGAGGAGGTTGGCGAACGCGATCGCGTGCTCGAATCAAGTGAAATTATGCCCGGCCCAATTGATCCTGTTCAAGCAGCAAGCGTGTCTCAATACACACGGAGAAAAATAAAAGTTGCTCAAGCGGGTGATTTGTCACGGTTTGCGAGTCACGGCCTCGACAAGACGGGAGTGCGTATCACACCGCGGCAGGAACAAAGGGCGCTTTGGGCTAGCCGTAAACGATGCGATCTACGTCGACTGTAGCCCGTTGTCCTTGACCAAAATTTGGGTAATGCTTGCTAAATGACATGAATTATGTTAAAAATATTTCTCAGAATTTATATTCAAACGCGACACATGAAGCGTTTACCAAGGATTTTTATTTCAATTTAAAAAAAACGTTTAATACTTCATGTCTTTAAATTGATTTTTACCCATTCCCTCATACTTTTTACAAAATTGGCCTCTCGGCTGCCAATTTCACGAGCTGCTGATTCAATTTATTCGCAGACGGTTGCAGCCTGGTCGTTTTTGCATTTTCCCTTTAGCGAATTAGGCCGCCGGTAGAATCAATTAGGGCGTGAGTGAGCATTTCTGTGGCACATGTGTTGCTCTCGGCCGGTTGCCGTGTGCTCTGCTCTGCATCAACTGCCTCGCCCGAGCGAATTTCGCCTCGCAAGATCGATAGCGGCGCAAAGTTCACGCGATCACCATGCATGCGATGCACACTGGCTGCGCCTCGGCAAACTGCACACATCATTTTTTTGTGCATTGCCTGAATCTACTACACTTTGTACTGTTATATAAAGACGAACTTTAGTCTTAAGAAGGAAATTCGACCACGATGGATTGAAGTATGTTTAACTGAGTTGTTGGAAATAAAAAAATCATTTAAATTAAAATAAGCACAAAACGAAGTGACCACTAATAATCCAATCTGGAAAAACTGGACATTTTTTAAAATCACTTCTTGCCATATGGTTTTCCAGCGCATTTACATTCAGAGTGCCGCACCTACAAATGCAGCACAAAATAAAAAAATAATTTAGCACAGTCAGAAACATTAAAGTAATGTAAAATCAAACAGTGCCTAAAGAAAACAAAACGATTTTCAATATTGTTTTCCGCATCAAAAACTTCCCTTGCACTACTTTTGCTCAAAGAGAAAGGTGTAGGGAGTTTTAGATTGAACTCGTCGCTGCATATTGCATATTTCTGGGAAGTGTCCGTTCACCTATAGCTGCTCCCATCTCGGAATTGCTTGTTGCCAACTTTAGCACCGACATTAAATTATCCCGCCATCAGGCCCTATTACACACACCTGGCAGTGGCATTAACCCAAATTCCAAGAACACGCGGCTGTGTACATAATCAGATTTTTGCGGACCGCTGGATGCGAGCCTTCGCGGAAAATCGCTTTTCCCAAAGGGCGCGTAAACAACAGGATTGAAGGGCATACACTGCGTTTTTTTCACGAGCGGAACTAAATCAATAAATTCTCTCGGAAAACCAAGTTTTCCCATCTGACTGACTCATCCACGCAATATTATTGTTCCAGTGAGCTCACCTGCTCACTTGTCACGCTCTCCCTCGACTCACAATTCAAGGTACAAAATTGTTTTGAAGGAATGACAGCCTGATCTGTTTTATTTCCATACTAAAATCAATTGAATTTTATATTAAATTCAATTTTAAAGTCATGTTTCTACTTTTTGAATAGGTTTTCGGGCAGCCTCATTTCATTTTCATCTGCCTCTTTTGTTTGATGAATTTGTATAAAAATAAAATTTAGCTCTTTAAGGGATGCGGAGATAGAAAAATTTGTAACTACTCTTAAATTTAGCAATGCTTTGTATAGTATAATACAAATTTCATCTTTCCTCAGAAAGCTGAATATTACGCGCAAAACTGAGAGCACTGAGACTGGGTTGATGGAGATTTCGCCCCCATGCGGGGTGCATAAAATGCACACGCAGGGCAAAATAATGTGATTCCCTGGTGGCTGGTTTATGGGTCGCGTAATGAGGCCCTCTTCATCGCCTCTCTTCTCAGAACCGCCGCCGGAAAAGCAGCATTTTCCGCGAACAACATTTCATCGCCCATCACAAAACGCATTCCACCCTTACAACCCTTCGGCTGGTTCACAGAATTCCCCGCCACAATGCTGATTTATTCGACGTGCACCCTACACTAGATAATTACCCTGCCAGCAATGCTGCTGCATCGGAAATTAATGTGCCTCTGTTCTCTCAATCACGGTGAATTCAAATCACATGCAAGTAAATTAGTGAGGTAGGAATAATAATTGCACAAGCTGGCTTAATTGGATTCAATTAGCTTTCTTCGTTCGTCGACCCGGAAAGATTATTTAATGCCATATATCTTTAAATATGAATTAAACGTATAGAATTGTGAATCGGAATATATCTGAAATATCTAAAAAAAACAGTTGGAGAATACGTTCCAATTTGTATTAGCGAGTCAAGGTCACCCCAGTATAATACATATATACTGGAGACACGCCACCCTAGCCTTTTCTTTCCTCCATTCGTGGATTCCGCCGGTCGAATTCCTGCATGCATAGAGCTGATATCAATGCGGGAGACATGCCGCGTGTGTGTTTATCGAAAGTGCCAATTCAACAAGGCCGATAGAGGGTAAACAAAAGCTGAATTGCGGCGGCCGATTGTCCCTGAGAAGTCGACTTTGCAGCTAGGGAACAAAATGGTAAATAGTATTGATTTCTGACAAAGAGCAGTGAGGGAAAAATATGTATCTTTGAGGTGGAGCTTGAGAATCGAAGCCAACTTGGCTTTAAAATGAAGGTTGAACTTGATTGAGCTGTTTTTGACTTGACAGACCAAAATACCAATTTCGCCTAATTTTAGTGGCAGAATTGATCAATAAAAATCATTGTTATTACTGTCAGAATGAGGAACTTTCACTGTGGGCTGCACTAGAGTGTTGCAACGCGTTTCTTCTTTGATCTGCCGAACCGCAAAATTTAAAGCCTTAAATAATTTTGTAGCAGAACGAAACGTTTAGAGCAGTCGGCCTTAAAATAGTAAAAGTTTGACGACACCGGTAAAGTGCCATGTAAAGGAGCGTAGAGAGGTCGTTTGAATAAAACACGCGCGCACGGCCAATTCATATTGCAGCAGAGTTTTTAGTGCGCTTGAGAAATCATTGTTTATTTATATTCGGAGAATTAAAAGGCGCTGCGAAGGTCGAGCAATGGCCCGGGAAAATGCGATCATCGCAGAGAGCGTGAACTAAGCGCAAATTAAAAAGTGTAACCGTCGCGGTGGCCGAGTCCTAGAATCAGGTCGAGGTGATTCACCTGCGCTGTCTTCGCGGAGCACACGCCGATATTCAAAGCGCCGTGAATATTCATTACGAATCCTCGCATTTGTGCCACTTTTCTCTTTTCGTCTTTCGGCCAAAGCCAGTTGCGTGCGGCGCAGCTTATCGTCGAACGAGACTCAAGTGGGCATAAAGGCGGATCCAAGCTCGCGCTCGCGACGACAAATTCATGCATAATTCAACGTTCTCGCCGCCTTAATCTTGCAATTAACTGCTCTGATTGGCTTTTTAACCTGTGCCTAGTGGGTTTTCAATTTGAATAAAACTTGCACGTTAACTTTCTAATAATACGTTTTTAACAGTTAAAAAAACATTGCTATTTACTAATTACCTGTTTTAAATTCGAAATAATGCATCACTCTCAGAAGTAGCAGATGATTTCCCTGGTGTGATGCCTCGGTTGAATCCCTATATGGAATTTTATCTCACATCCCTCCCTGTGTTTGAATGAACACGACTGCTTTCAGTGGATCACGTAATCATTTCATCGTCCTCATAGACACCCACTCGTCTGCATTTTAATATCCACCCCCACCCACGGTGCGTGAGTGTGTATACCCAGAAAAAAGTGTCCCCGCATAACTAAAACGGGCGACGGCGCCCACGCTTTGCGACAACCTCTCTCTTCCTCTGTTGGATATTAAAATATGTACAAGGGGAGCCGTCTAGTGTCCGACCGAATGAAAAAGGTAAAACAAAAAGCTGCCTGCTTGGTCAAAGCACGCCGCATGAATGAAAGAGTAGTGCAATAGCTGTAAGTAAATGAGAAGCTACCTTGCTGTTGGGAACCAATTTTAATTTTTACAACGTAAAAGTTGAAGATTCACAGAGGCAGCAGAATATCCATGATTTGTTTTGCTACCTCATTTTGTCAAGATTTGCCATAACCGTCGCAATCCGAATTTTTAGGAGTCTTGGCTTTTTTTCTTGAGCTTATTAACGTCGATGAACAATTGAACAATTTTTAACTTCATTTATAACTTTTACTAACGCATCAAAGCTTACCTTGAAAATGTTTTAGATATCTGATCATCCGCGGAATAGCACTTCTTGGTGTTCTCATGTTAGTGTATCCTCTTTCACTTCCCTAACGAATGAATTAAAGCCAAAACACGCCAACGTAGCTAGTGTGACGTCCACCAATTAGCCCCAGCATGTAATGTAACCGGTCGGATTAACGTGTATATGTATGCGATCGCGGTGGTTGACGTGACAATTAGCGCACACCGTGGATTCAGAAGCCACCCACGCACTATACGCAGTGCCGCGTGCATGTCACGTCGCCAAAAGCCAAAATAAGACGCGGAACGAAGAGTGGAAATGAAGGCCGGATGATCCTTGCCCTGGCGTCCTTTTGCGTCGCAGCAGTCGAAAGGACTTTTGTGCAAATAGAATCTCGGCACTGATCAGGCAATCGATTCTCGGCTGCGGCCGGATGGTTTCCGACGCTGGAGCACTTCTTTGTTGCGCGCAGATATGTTCCGAGAATCCATTCGAATCTAGAACGGGAAGATATAGAAATTGATTCGAATTGATAGCATAGGAAAGATGGCACGATGGAGCTTCATATAACTGGACCATTTGAGTCTATATTGTTGGCTTCATCTTTTCTTCGGTAGAAAGATTGTAACTGAATATGACATAATGGCCCTTATTGCACATCTCGAACTTTTGATTAATGTCAATGAAAAAATTGCTCTATGGTGTGATTCATATTAAAACAAATTCAAATATTTTACAAACGAGACTGCTAGTCAAAAACAGATCAATATGATCTACGACAATCGCCACGTGACATACAGAAAATCATCAGCTGCGGCAAACAGAAATCGGCAAATTTACGTTCGCCGAAAGCGCAGTTTAATATCATTTTTACACCCTGCCATCAAATGGGCTATTTTTATGACGGGCGGAACTGGAGTTTCATTGCATCTACCCACACACACACGGCCATTCATTTCCCAGCGCCGCATGCGACGCGCGAGAGGGAGCACCCACCGGGGGATATGAAAAAAATGTATCTACAATTCCACTCAGCATATATATGTGTATACTTGGTAGATCAAAATGTGTCACGCGCTCGCCTGGTTTGTGTCTGTGCTTGGCGCGGGTGTGAATTTCGTCATGTGTCTGCGCGCTAAACGAACGGACAGGTGAAGCAAAAAGACCCGGCAACTCACGAATCACCCATTCAACGCCGAGCCGGTTTATCATAAATTCAACATTCCGTCACAATGAGCATACTCGCCATGGCAACCGACCGCGTATGTTATAGTGTCTGGCTTTAATTGTGCTGTCAAAGTGGCTCAAATTGAATGATCAAATAAGCTTGTCGCCAATGAGCAAACAAATTAACGCATGATTCTGCCTCCGTTCCGATTAATTGAAATTCAAACGGGTATTTAGAAACAATTCCATTTAAAATTAATCGAGTGGGAAAAATTGTTTTCGAAGCACTTTGCCCTAAAATCATCAGTCACGGCTTACAGATAATGAGATCAAACAATGTTGTTTTTTCTCTGGAAATGTTCTACATTCTTAAATTATATAGAATGAATTTTGGGGTGTTTCTGAATGCGTTTTTTACAAGATTCATCATTCGTTTCTTTATGATGGGTACAGTTGGTCGTTTTCATCGGCCAAACAGTCGTTGAGATTCCTGCTGGCCGGTCGAATAGGCCTCAAGGCTCCTGGTTGGTGGTGGTCCCACGGACCAAGCCTGCAGTGTGGACTGGCGCCCTGATCTCGCATTCGGAGTCGACCCCGGTTATTCTGATTTGTCTAAGCGCATTTCCCGACTTGGCCTCATCTTGTAGACCCGTCGGGTTATGTGTTCATTTTCCTTCAAAGAATATATAATTAAATAATAATCATAATCAATAATGTAAATCATGGATTTTAAGGTCTGTTTACCTTAAAATTGCTGACGAAAAACATCGAAACATCTGAATGTCACCGTGTGATATGGTCTTCCGCTTCAATATTTCACTCTTTGCACCGATTATTTTTTCAATCGAATGAATTTAATAATTAATTAAGAAAATTTTTTAAATGTAGCTTGAAAACTATAAAAGACTTATTCAAACTGCACACCCCTCCATAAAGGAAACTTTCTCAGATGGTGAAGATTTGCAATGTTAGACTCGCCATCATGCACTACTGCTGCTTAAGAACGTATACATATAATATATCCAAAATACGGACTTCCATTGCGACTGAGCAAAAATGTCATCTTTTTAAGCATAGAAATCGGACAGTAGTTATAACTTGCTTCACTCAACGATCCAAAATATAAATGACGAATTTAATGCTTCACTGAACAAATTCCAAGCTACAAGTCTGCGTCAAGTTCAAGCACGTGTAGCGCTAATTAACGCCCTTAGTTGAGTAGAAACACTAGGTTGTAGCAAAATCTATATAACGGGTGTTAATTAATGATGATCCCTCCTCGATGCTGGAGGCTGTTGGGGAGCGTTGCACAGCGTGGCTTAAAAATAGAAACGTGCGTCTGCGGACAGAGATTGTTGTTTAGTTGCGTCTTTTCGCAAGCAGTCAGAGACAGACTGCTCATGACGAGCGCGTCTGCTAAACGCGCAATTCGGCGCCGCGTGCTCGCAATCAGGATAATGGAAGCGAGCGAGCGAGCGAGGTGCACGCCCTCGAGGAACACGCACACAAAATACACTTTACTCGCATAAATGCTGCGTGTATAACTCATTCGTCTGCAAGTTCATCCCAGTGCCGACAGTTAATTATGATGAGCGCGCGCTAATGAAAATTAATTGGATGCAACCGGTGACTTTTCCTGGCTGCCTTAATTATGCGCAACTGAAATAAGTCACCCGGCTCCGTGGGGCAGAGAAGCTTTTTTTTCGGCTCACGTGCTCAAGAGTTAGCAATTCACGGCAAATGAGATGAAGGCGATAAATTGCACTTTCAAGAGTATTGTTTGCTCTTGTTTTATGTACGAGATTCTTATTCTAATCCTTGATTTGTGTGCTGCGTGAATTCTCAAATATCGCCTTGACTGAGATAAACTAGTAGTACTGAGAGATATTAATTTACTTTGAATAAATTTTGTGTGTTGTATGAGATTTCATTCAATTTGGCTCAACGCAGTTGTTCCTCAGTTTGGGGCTCCTTTCGCTAGTTGGTTAACTTTCTTATTCAACGAAACATGTAAAACGTCCTAAGATTTTTATCGTAACAATGGCCTGTAATGATTAACAAATAATATTGAACCAAAATAAAAGGCGAGTAATTGATAACAGGCATGAAAGCTAATAGCTCTGATCTTGTAAAACATCGTCCCATTTTTCAGAAGTGTAGGATGCTAAACTGGATTGGTACTGGGCAACAAAAAGGATGGTGCCTACCTTCCTTAGGCAACAATTGACAATAATTTGCAATGTTAACTTCAGCAAGCGGTCGTTTTAGTTGAATGTTTGAAAAGCGAATAATGTGCAATAATAAAAATTTATATACGAGTAAAGAACAACAGGAATAATGCAGATTGCGATGAATTGTATGGCAGATTTCTCTATACGATATCGAACCAACAGATAATTCCTCCTCATATCAGGATACGTCTTGCTTCAAAATAAAATAAAGATTCCTTGAAGCTAGCCATTTAAAAGACAGATGAATTTATGTGTGTACTTTTCTCTGCTTTTGCACTAGTTAGAGAGGGAGTTAACTTAGCTTTCCATTGATATTAATCTTTTAAACAGGGCAGACTTATCGTGTTGACATATAAAAGTATATCGGTACTCAATTCGGTAAATGGTAATGATACAGCTGCTTGTGACGTATCCTTTACAAATCTGTTTTATCCTTTCTTCTGCCCGTTATAACGCAAGTCGAAAGCGTGACCGGCGCGACAGGTCGCGTGCTGTGCGCGTTGCGGATGGGGTGCACGCGTTTTCTGCACACGTGGAGGCGCGGTTGTGTAGGAGGCGGAATATACCAAGCCTCCAAAAGATGGCTGTGTGCGGCGTGCGAATAGCGAATAAATTTCAATTTGCTAGCGGCAGGTCCAACTCGATTCGGTTTCATCTCCAGTAGCAAAAGCAGTCTGCTTTTATTGCTACTGCGGACAGGTGGAAAAAGCATTCAGGGCCCCAAGATAATTTGGTTCGGGAGACGCGATTTCGCCTTTTCTTGGCTGCGGTCGCAAGGGGCTCGTTTGTTCTCAGCTCTGTCGCTCGCTACCGTTGCAAACACGAGCAAACATAGCTCCCGCTAGCCGCCTTTTTTCTATAAATAATGGGCCGCAGTAAAATAAAGTTGAAGGTGTTTTCGAACGCGCGCTGAGAACCCAAATCGATAGCCTGCAGCTTCGTCGTGAATGTGGCCATGATTGCATTTTCGCAATTTTTCTGATGTGCCTCTAAAATGAAAATGTATGAATATTAGAAATTGAAACCAAATGGCTTCGCGCGCGTCCCTGCTATTTTGCCTAGAGCTGAAATACATAAAAGTATGAAAATCGATATTCTTATATTTGAATTCAGCATAGAACCACCTTTGCTGTCCAGAATGCGAAAAAATAATTTTTACTCAACTGAAGCTGAAAGATTTTTTAATGCCCAAATTGTGGTATTCTAATTAATTAAGTGCCTTGCTTCATTAAAGCGCTATAATTCTGTGAGTCGAGACGGTAGCGCCTCGACTGGCTATTAAACCAAAGCTGTGGAGGCTGGTTGGTATCATTTCTGATGCTGCATCTCTCACGTCACATATCCACGTCGCTAGAGGCGGCCGCCCCTGTTGGAGCTGAAAATTTTGGACTTTTTTAGGAATGACCACAACTGATTAAAGTGGAGCATCAAATCAATTAATCTCTTGGACAGCCTTACGATTTACTCAAGCAGCCCTTGCAGATAAGACACAAATAAACTTGAATCAGCATCAAATCTATTCCCCCTACTATTTCTTGAGAAAACTAGTTCAGGAACAATAATGCGAAGATGAAGGTGGAATTTTAAAATAATCTCTGGAAAAACAAACCGCGTGTTAAATTATTTTGAACAAACCTTTTAAATTTTATCTTATTTAAAACTTCTAACTCGTATGTACTGAGTAACCTTCTATGTACTATACCACTAGTTGCAAATCCAATTTGCATGATGGATTTTGCCTGCCTCGAAGGCAGAGGTTGGCCCAGTGTGGCGCAGCTAATCGACTTCGCCGCATCAAGAGTGCACGGCAAATTGAGTCAAGATTCAGGCCCAAATGCCGCGCCAGCTGCATCAGACACGTCGATCTGCTTTGCGCCCTCGGCGCGGGCGGTGGCGATTGATCAGGTGCCGCCTGAGTAAATAATTAATCCGTTCTAATGACGCGGCGCAAATGAGTCTCCAGCAGATTCGGAGGTGTCTCGTTAAAGACTTTCGGCCCCACGCACATTTACATTTATATTGGATAATATTGAGTTATTGCGCATTGTATTAAAAAGGGTAGAGGGCTGTAAAATATAGAGGGCTGTAAAATTTAGACCAAAGGCTTTCAGATAGGTATTTTTTTAACTGTTTTAGGTAATATTGATTCTGATCTTTATCAAGGAAGTTAGACACAGGAACTGACATTCCCATAGCTCGATTGTGTTAGATCCGATTGTTGTTCATTTTTCTGCTTGGCACATAAATGATTAATGCAGGCTACAAAAAAAAAAACTACAATGAGAATCGAGTAACAAGATCATAAAAGGAGACAACCAAAAATTGAATCGTAGAAAAAAGCGTACAACGTTTGGCGTCAGGACAGGAACGAGGAAAATTTCTTCTAGAAAAGTTTTGAGACCATTTGGATGCTGCGGCTTGCGACACACAAAACACAAAAGTCTCATTTAATTTCTCAGCGTGCCAAAGTGATTTAATCCCGGCAGAGACACGCTGCTCGCTTAAATGAAGCGACTTGAATTATGCAAATGCCAGGCGTCGCGGCGATGAAATGAGACGAGAAAACTGACTGAGTGAGGCTTGACCCCGCGTTTGACGTCACTACTGCAATGAATGGACGGTTGAGGCTAACTAGCTTACCGCGCCCCGGCAACACCACTGCTCGTTTGTACACGATCAAGGTACCCGCACCTAAATGTATGCATACACGTTCGCCAGGGGTGCATCCGTATCTCCTCTGCAATCTGCAAGCAGTGCGCCAGCGAAATTTGCATATGATTTCGATGACAGAAAGCCTACGTGCGAATAAATATATTTAGGGTGGGGTGTTTAAAATTTTTGTTAGTCTCATTTTATTTGATTTATTCATGACAAAAAATCACGCATCTCACATCAATGCTGTCTAAGCCTCAACAAATAATTTGTTATTTAAAGAGCTTATTTCAGCAGAAAACATCAGAATATTGGAAAATTTGCAAAATAATAAATCTTGTTAATATTTCAAAAGCGGAAAAACTGCAGTTATTATAAACAGGGTGCTGTAAGAGGCTAATTTAAAATGAATGTAAACATATATAATTGACCCTCTGCAGTCTGCGATTCACTCGCAGTTAGGAACACTAACAAATCGATCGGCTCCCGGCGAATTGGGTTAGCGAGCTCGGACGTAATTATATCCGATGCAATACGGCGAAATTAACGGTGATAATGCGCTCAGTGCATAATTATTCAACACTGGCGCCGCACATAACGAGCCAATCCAGTCTTCGAGAGGAAATCGATGCGCCGGCCGTGCCCTTTGCCGCCTCGGGAAATGCAAAAGCGGCTATACTTCACCATTTTCCGCGCCAACGACAGACGAAAAAGTTGTGTCGGCGTCTCGCTCCAAAAAGTCGCGGTGCGTGCGTGGCGTTACGCGACCTTGACATTCGCACATCCGCCTCCGAGTTTTGACAGGGTTATAAATATTTTTGGCCATATATGAAGCAAAAAAATACAAATTAGATAATTTTAAGTAGAAAAAATTGAGTTTCCCCAGATTTAAAATCAATCATAATAAACACGTTTTTTTAATGCTTGAAAATGGTGAAACAAACTAAAAATTGGTATTATTTTTATATCTATCAGAATTTTTATAGACGTGACTGAAATAAATTATTGATAAGGAAAGGAAAGGAAATAATATTTAGGTTAATGAATTTTTTAAGCAATCGTACTTAATAAATTCTCGAAGTCATTGTTTTTCTGAATATTATCACATTATTCCATGTAAATTAATTGTATATTGAATTCAACATTATTGTGCTTAGCTTGAAATAAATCTTTATTTTTTTTCCTTTTTTGTGAAATGCGAGCGACGTGCGCTCCTCGGACGCTTAACCGATACTGACATAGACTCTGACTCGACTGAATGGTGTTTGTTTGCATGTTTTCAGATGGCACCAGTTGGCTCGTGAGTGGTTGGTCGCGCCGTAGCCGCTTGGCGGAGCAGTGTGCAACAAAAGCATGCGGTGAGTCTACCGGCAGATGGAACGCACCGTTCTCCACAGAGCGGCTCGTTCTCCAAGTCACGAACAGACAGCGCCACTGGCACCAACATTTCTAAATTGCTAACAGCGGGCTCTTATTTCAAACTCACGGCAGACTGATAATATTAAAAAAAGACAAACTATTAACTAACCAAAAAATTATCAAATTGTAACGAAAGTAATGCCGCAAAAACGTAACGCTATTTAAAAATGACGACCCTGGCTTATTCTTTCTTGTTAATGATATTCCTGACCATACAAAAATTCTTAGTCAGGTTTTGAAGTAAATTAAACTGTGTTTTTGCTTCATTTTTGACAACTTTTTAAAATTAACGTGAAATTCGAAATTGTCATTGATTCTCCAATGAACAACAAGAGCGACACGTCACAAAATATAAACCAGCGCATTTTGTTTCTTAGGAAAAAAGCAACCAATTAATTTAGGACAAATTTTGATGCTCATTGCGAATAATATTTAGATCCACTTCGTTCTAAAATGTGACCTATAGCAATTTATTTTATTTCTGACATATTATAGGATTTAAATCTTTATTTGCTTTTGATATTTTCGAATGAAAATGCCTGGTCAAAACCGTCATAAACATACTAAACCAATTTTATCTGCGCCCAATCTGGAAAAGGCATTAAAAGGTTGAACTCAAAGTTTGACTTATTTTTAATTTCAGTATGAATTTATTTAAGGTTTAATTAAGAGTGTTTGTTCAGGACTCCACCCATCATGGCCGGAAGTGCCTTGGTGCCCGTCAAGATCAGGCGCGAAGAGCAGGGTGTGTGCGAGGAGGAAGCGGAGCACGGCGGCGGGGCGGTGTCCCTTGTGAAGGTGCGCAGCCTGGAGTTGCCGGCGCCGCTTGCCCTGCAAGAGGAGATCGTGGTGTGTGCCACCGCCATGGAAGCGCTGGCCCTGCCCCCGCCGGACCACCCGAGACTGCGGCACGACTCCTACAGGTAGGACCATTTTCGCGCTTTTCCCCCTCGACTCGCGCTTTCCCCACGAGATGGCGTCGTGCTCGGGAAATCACCATCGATGGAATTCATGATTGAAAGAAGCCGTCTGAATTCCTCCGAGTGCGAGCGCTGTTCGCAAGAATTTTCTAATAAAACTTTGCTCCATTTTCGTTCGTCGACCGACACTTTACTTATATATATGGGATTGCAATCCATTTTACGTAATATGCATGAGATTTGATCGATGATTCAGTAAAAATATAATTTTCAAGAGCAGATGTTACGAATAAAAACTAATAGAAAATTAAGATTGTTTATTTGCGCATAAAAATGAGGATGAACGTAAGCCATCTTGAAAGTTCTGAAGAAGAATGAGAAAGTAGCGTCATGGAGCAAAAACTTATTTTCTTGGGAAACTGTGTCGTCCAGCGTGGATATCTTTTTCTTTCTCTTGAGAGCATGTGGCAACATTCAGCCACTGAGAGGATATTTGAAATATTTTACCGAGCAGATTGTTTTTCCGCGAATCTGTTGCTCACGTTGCGAACCTTCCCACGCGCCGGAATCGGAAAAAGGCCCAGGCTTTTGTGCAGCAAACACACATACACTACAAATTAAGCCGCGAGCGCCCACATGGCTAGGCAGACCCGGCCGTCGCCCGAGCCGAGCAGGCTGCCTATACCCACCATCCATCACGCACAAGCGAAAAATTCATTCTTCATTTTCCGCTGTCGTGCGATTTATCAAGACGCCACCGCCACTGGCGGAGTGCTTGACTCGCCTCTCTTTTTTATCGTGCAAATATGTTCGGTTCTCTTTCCTTAGTCAGATTTTTCGTCCTGAGCATATTGAGAGCAGAGAAGACTATTATTGCACCAATCAATAATAATATATAAGTTTCTAAAAATTGGAAAGTTACACCTCTAGTGGCGAGAATGTGCTACATCAGACTCGTAGCAGCACTCATCATACTGCTCTTTTCTGTGTAGCAGCCGATAGAGGTGCCACCATCGAATATCTCACTTGTTCCGTTATAAAGCATATAGTAGTAACTCGATCTCAAGCAGAAATTCCGCTCCTTACATGTTTCGAGCTAAATAAGAGACGAAAATAGTTTATGATGGGCAACAAAATAAAATTTGCCGCAGCTTTGTTGACACTTTCATGTTCAAGAACAGCGCGGAGGCGATTTCCCTCACTTCGGGCCGAGTGCTTCTCTGTGAGAGAGCGTTGCGAGCGAAAAGAGAGCGACTGGCAGGTGCCATCGCCTAAGACGCGGCCGCAACTTTGGCACTCTCGGTCCCGCGTGCTGATGCATTTGCTGAAGATCACGCGGCCCAGCAGAGCGGAGGGCAAAATGCCGGCAAATCGGAGCCGAGAGCGAGGCGTAGATTTATTGACACTTTTTGACTGGCTTGAAAGAGCATTACTCTGCTGCCACTGCGAATAGAGAGAAAAACCATACGTCACCAGATTGGCGAAAGCAAGTGCGATGTTTTCATGTGCATTAGGTGACAGGCCATTTATTTGGCCGCTTTGAGAATAAAAAAATCTTCATGCCCGTTGTGTTCTGTTGTAAAACCACGAAAATACAAAAGAGGTCAATTCAGTTTTTGGGTTGCTTTTAGAGCAATCTCCTGCTCCCAACAGATTTATCAGGATTGCGCTCCCTCTGATGACAAAGTTGACAGGGGTCCTGCCAGAAAACACCACTTGGTCACGTTCCGTCTCAAAAGTTTTGACACTTTGCTCCTGGATGTGGTGGGAAATCGCACATCTTATTTGTTGTATTTTCTTCCTGCCACGCATCTGGCGTGAAGAGGAATGCCGCAGGTTCTAAAGGTGTTCATCGCTCAAAAATATCTGCTCAGGCAGCCAGAAAGTAAAAATTGACTGCAAATAAAGGGATCATAATGAAATTGGAAAAATAAACTCCGGAGTTTCAATTATATTTTTATGTAATTAATTTAAATAACACATCTCTTAACCTAAATAATGCCTAATTAAAAAATTAATTCCCAAATATTAACATTATCTTTATACATATAACTGATGAATCTAACCATAACTTTTTATGTGCTTGAACCGTTCACCTCGAATCATTAGAATCAAGCTTTCCGGGATCTAAAGGTTAACATAACTAAAGATCACAGGAAATTGGAAATAAAAACGATTTGCCTCGGAAGTGGGCATGTGGGCTGACTATAGTTTTTCGACCTCACCACAACATCAGAGAAAAGCGGCTAAGAGAAAGTCGAAAGTTCAAGGGGCAGCTGTTGGTCAGAGTCGGAATAATTCACGAGAGAGCGGCCCACACGTTCCAAGCCATTATCTTCAGAGCCCCTCGGACTTTGTTTAATGGTTCGTTTTTGGAAGTGGCCTGCGGTTGAATGGCCTGGCCGGCCGACGAGAAAGAGAGAGAGAGGGGCCCTATCAAATCGCAATTTAAGCCCCAGAACGACACGCCAGCTTATTTGCCCGAGCAGCCTTACAAGTAAGCCTTGCCAGGATTTGCAGTCGCATAAATTTGTGCCTCTCGAATCCACCATACACACCTATTGAATAGCTTCAAATTTGGAACGGACACTCGGCGCTTTGAAAGCTGTGAAAACTTTAAAATGTAAATTCGTAAGAATACTATTTGTCACTTCAGCAAACCACCAGTCAAAGAAAAAATATTTAAAAGGAAAATAAATAAAATCTATAGATGATATTTTTCACATATTATGGTGTTCGATTAGTTTGATGTGGACGGATTGGAACACTGCAATTCCCTGCGCTGCAGTTGACGAGCGTCATCAATTAATCATAGTTTGCATGGAATGCGTGGCGGAGGATGAATCTGGTGCCAAGTGCCTGCCTCTAAATCAATTTGCGCGGTGCTCGCGAGTCAAAATAATGAAATTTCACCCGGTACAGCGCGGCGTCAGGCTGTAGCTGCAGCTGCAGCGGGAAATTAGCGCGCTGATCGACTGTCAGGCAGCGCCGAACTGGGTCAATTGCATCAAAGCATGCATGTCAGTCGACGTCGTTATTTCAGGCTCCCGCTGCGGTTGCCGAGGTGCATCATACTGAAAAATGACAGCACGTTTAATTAAGAGAGCTGTAAAAAAATGTCGCTACTTTAAAAGCTCGTAAACCTGATGTTGCTGCTGCTGCGTGTACTGCGCGAGCGCGCGCGCGAATATTTTCAATCTTTTCTGCTTCACCTGAAGTGCGGCCTTGAATTATTGGTACAAAAATATAGACTGACTTTTATAGCCAGCTTCCGCGGTTGCGTGTCTCCGCTCCACCGACGAACGTGAGGAAGAGGAAAAGCTGTAAGGTAAACGACGACAGAATTCGATCCGGGCCAGGCTTGACAGCATTCTGATTATTCGAGATGTTTAGTGAGCCTGAATGTCCGAAGGAGAATATTTTTATTTTTAGGGTTTAACCAAGAATGGACCACAGATTTTATATAACATAATGATTCAATGTAATACATGTAATACAGGGAATTTGATATACCTGAGAAAAAAAAATCACTCAATGACTCTGTTCTGTGTGGGTTTAGAACTGGATTGGAAAGCTTTAAGTGAACAATTGTGATATAGAAAAGCAGCTGTATAGCACCAGATCATGCGAGACCATTTTTATCTTCAACTGTTACTTTAACCACCCGTCCTGGTTTAAACAGAACAGAGTCATTAAGCTCTAATTTTAGTGTTGATCCTCATAATTTTCCCTCTTGCAATTTTATTCTAATTTAAGTTCTTTTGAACTTCTCTACTCGCAAGAGTACATTTGTTTTAATCAAGAACCTATCTTTTTTGGGATGATTTTTAATAGAATTCTAAAAATATAGATTAAAAATACAAATATTTGATATACGTACAGCTTGTTGCCAAAATAAACAAATTAAGCTCGAATTGAATGCTGCACATGTATTTATTTACAACAATCCGCCCGACCAGAAGTGATTGGATGGACGTCAATTAGAGCACATTATAAACGGGAGCGCGATAACGCAGACTGACGTTCACATCAACCACGCTCGCCTTTTAATCAATACAACTTCCGTGCCATGTTAAATCTGTGCCAAGTTTTTAAATTCGATTTTAGCTTTCTTGTGCTAGAGGTGCCAGAATAATATGCAAGGCATGCAGTTCTTTTAATGCAGTTAGCGTGAAAGTTTATTCAGTGGACTGCCGCACATTCAAGTGCAACGTGATTTTTTGTAAAGCTGCCCGACAATTTTTCACATCCTTCGCAGAAAGGAAGGAGCAGCGAGCCACTTATGTTTTCCAGGCAAGCACTCCAAAGTGCAATTGCCTGTCAAAGCCCGGTAATTAGCGCGCTAATTGCTCTCGCTGCATTAGTCCTAATGGGCACACACACAAACACGTATATAGCCCGGCAGCTTTGCCTCGTTTGCGAGCTTTTCCGCGCAATACATGCACACGTAGAATAGGAAAGTACACTTTTCGCGTGGTGCAAAGTGCATCGGGCCAGTTGGTGAGGCGCACAGTTGGCTGTGAGGGCTGCTCTTTCACGATGTTACAGGATGACGTACGTGAACGCGGCGCGCGGTGGCGGCTCAATCAATATCCGCGCCCCCGCTGCGCCGCGCCTCGCCTGCCTACCTGCCCGCCTGCCTGCCTGCCTGCGGTGACCTCACTCGCTCACTCGGCTATACTCTAACCACACACTCATTATTTTCCATCTCGCTCGCTTCCATCTTTCGCTTATTAAATGCTCTCAATCTGGACCGCATCCAGCCGTCTCGTTTAATTCGCCCACCGCAGCAGTTGCTGAGCCCATTTCCGCTTTTAATTAGATTCGTACACTGAGCTGGATTTTAAATTTTTCTTTCAACTGAGGATCTGTCGGGTTTATTCAATGAGATCCCGAAGCCAGTTATTTTTTGCTACCACTGGGTTGCAATATGGTGGCAAGCCTGTGGAAATAGCTCGAGCTATGGAGCCTCAAAATTTAATACTGTCCATTTTTATAAATTAAGATGAAGCTGGTGGCACTGTCATTGCATAAAATGTTATTGCAAAATTCCTAATAAATGTTTGGAAATCAAGTTGCATAAATCTGAAATGTAAAAAATGCTGTACGTTGTTGTTTTTATATATAATTTCTGCCACTTTCTTCTAGAAAACTTGTTCAATTAATTTTTTATACAATTGTCAAATTGTCAGTTATGGACTTAAAAATTTTACAACGGCTATGGAGAAGAAAAATTAGAGGACGAAAATAGTGTTTCAAGTTTTAGCTTATCTTCATTAAATACAAAACGCATAAAAAATTGCTCAAGAAATTCTTTAGCTATTAAAATTTGAAGGGCAAA
The DNA here is from genome assembly GCF_949628265.1 of Cloeon dipterum. Classification (NCBI taxonomy): domain Eukaryota; kingdom Metazoa; phylum Arthropoda; class Insecta; order Ephemeroptera; family Baetidae; genus Cloeon; species Cloeon dipterum. The sequence goes on along the minus strand of NC_088789.1, from coordinate 5,488,527 downwards.
TAATTGATTATTTCTTGAATTTCAATTGTAACACATTATTAAAAAAAATGATACAAAAAGAACAATAAAACCAGAAGAAAAAAATATTATTCGTTTGCGTTGTTATTGGGTGCACATGACTCACTTTTTAAAAAGAGCAAGGGCTGCCATTCTCTAACCGTTTTTTATATAAAAATACCCACATACAATTTTTAGCTTCCCCGGCTGGCGTTAAAAGTAATTCTTTTGGCTTCCTGATAATCTCAGTTGGCCGAGGGCCTTAACGTTCTCTTGTTATTGCATAGTAAATTGCAATTCTGGTTGAAAATGAATGCAGTAAAAGTTTTAATTACGTTCCTATTGCCTTGTGTGCAGCGCACTCCGTGTGTTCCGAGCTGTCCTTGCCGGCGGCTTGGTTGTTCCAATTTCCAGAACTCATTATCCGACGGACGGCTGCCGGAGTTCTTGGTCAGCGTTTTACTCGAGCGAGGAATTAGCATATCAAGAGGGAAGAAAGGCGAGTCCGCAGATGAAAATGAGCTCAGCAGCGAACAAAATGTTAAACGTTGAAAAATAACGGCGCTCCAGGGGTTGTGAAAGACATCAAAACTACGGAAAACGCACTGCCTATCCTTGTGATTATAATTATAAGTTCAATTAAAAAGCCATTTTCTGTGTTTTAATTTATTTCCTTCTCTCAGCGAAAGGCAGGAGTATTTTTTTTAATTACTCAGTAATGTTTGAAAGTAAAAACACACTTGCTAACGTACCTGGCTGTGGTGATCCACTTGTGACGATTTTTTTCCGTAGTAATGGAACGGCAGGGGATATGCAAATGCTCAGCCGAATTCTCCGCTCGCGGGGCCGACTCCTTTATCAACAACACGCTCCAATTTTCCTGAATAAATAGACGCAACGCGCAAAAGCTTTTCTCCGCCTCTGGTCTGCATTGATGAGAAGTAAATTAATTTTTAATTGCCACGGGCAGAAAAGAAAAAATGGAGCTTTAATTGGCTGCTTGCTTTTTCGAGAGGCCTTGAGCGGTGCACGGTGCGTTGGGCCGACCCCCGCCCGCTTTTTGTTGTTCTCCATTCGGCTAAGCAAATATACGCCCTGTGTTTTGTTCGCTGCGCCTCGCGTTTGCCTCAATTACGCGCCAACGCCAACCAACCCTCTAGCTCGCTCGCGGTTCTTACCGCAAAACCCGAATTAAATATGTTCATTCCCAAAGTCTTTCCTGCGAATTAAAACAGTAAAGCCTCTCTTCCAAGTTTATGAACTGTTAACAACGTAAGACTATCAGGCGAGAAACTTTGCATTATTGAGGCCATTTAAGCGTTGAAATGGTTGGAACGATTGTTAAAGGCTTTCGCAACAAATCAATGCGTTCAATATTTAACATGTTGGTTTGAATGACGCTTTCCTCGAAACTATTAACTTTAAGCTTTCTGTGTGGAAAAAGAGCTTTAGAAAATAATTTATTACATAGTCAGAAAAACACTTTCAGGGTGGGTTCAATTGCTACAATTTTATTTATGAGGAAATATATTGTAATAAAAACCAAAATGCATTTCAGTGGTAAAACTTCTTTTTCTGTGTAAAGCTGGTGGCGTATATTGCTGCGTACCGCACTTTCTTTCTCAAAGCACACTACTTGAGATTTTACACGCGGCGGGAAAAGCACCAAGGAAAACGTGCAAAGTGCGCGTTTACAGTTCGTTAAATTCGGTGTATGTGCTCACAGAGGGCACACACGCGAGCGAGTGAGCAAGCCTGGTTGGCGCACACGAGAGCGAAAATAAATAAATCCGCTGCGAGTGCCATTCCGCATATATGTATGTGTATATAGCGAGTGTGACACGCTGAAAAACGAGTGCTTTTGTGTCTGTGAAATGCCGGTGCGAGCGACAAATGTGACACAAAACTGCTGGCTGACGCCGAAAACAAGGCGCCCGTCCGCCGTAATCAGCGACAAATCGAAAATGAACCGTTCAGCCACACGGCAACGCTGCAATTGACGGCCTCGTCAGAAAAAAAGCAGCTTTTTGGGAGACAATGCCACATTCATTTTGGACTTTGGGTTATACATACTTTATTGAGACAGGGAACCAAATATTGTCAAGAGTTCAAACCAAACAAAACGCACTCGAATATTCACAATATTATTTTTCCCCCATTGCAGTTTCTTACTTTTTGAACCAAACTACTGTTTTCATTTAAATAGTCTCTTTGCAGGCGTCAAAATATTGTTTTAAATTAAGCCAAAGTTTTTTAAATTTGTGATATGTCTATGCTATTTTAGTGCAATCAAATAGTTAGTTAAATCGAAGGAAAACCAATAATAAACTAAACTCAATACTTGTGCAATGATAAATTTTGCTTGGCAAAACCAGAGATATGAAAAACACAGCTGGGTCAGCCAAAACATCTCCATAAAAAAGTATTTTCATCCAAAGACGCTTGTTTTTTGTTTTTAAGATAGAAAGTAAAAACAGACTGCCTGTGAATTACAAAGAACCGAATTAGACGCGCACATCTAGTTGTTTGTCTTAACAGCATAATAACACCAATGTAGATTTATGACCGACACTGGTAACAGGACACTGTGTACTGGAGAACAAAGTAGGACATTCATTAGTGAGTGAACCAATGAGTGCATCTTGAAAATAGCAAGACTCAACTGTTGGTTATTTAATTAACCAATCAAATTCAAAGGATTTCGGACGTGCAGGATAGAAGGTCGGCGTCCGAGAGGAAGACACAGGAGACTAAGAAGTCACATTATTTGTCTTCTTACAATTAGTCCGTCCAAGTGCAGTGAATGTGCAAACTGTGGCCAGAGACTGAGTAATGAGGCCCTATCAGCACCTGTAGTGAGAGTGAGTTCTGCTTTATGTGGGTTTCCCTGTGTCCGAGCCAAGCCAAATGGGCAGAACTACTTTTCCTGTACTACGCAGGAAAGGTGCATTAAAAGTGAATCAGACAAAAACTGTTTTCAACAATAAGCAACCACAAGAAAACTGCACCAAGAACAAGAGGTTACCAGCAGCACAGGTGAACAGCAAAGCAACACCATTAAGGTCCATTAATGACCAGATCAACAAGCCGTGAGTACAAAAGCAAGTGAAGAAACAAACTGAAAGACATACAAGTGAAAAGACTTGACAAGAATCTAAAGATTTGAGTGAATATTTGAATTGACATCATTTGTAAAATCAAATGCACACGTATTGAAATTTTCCTAATTAATTAATACACGTTAATTTACAAACTTAAACGTTGGCCTTGTATTATTCATGCAATATCCTGCTAATTCTGCTTTAATTAGTTCTTCAATAAAATTATTAATCGGTATTTGTCTCGATTTGTCAAGAACATCAGAGGAATAGCTAAGTTTGAAATTATTAATTTCACAGGTATTCTAGCAATCAATAGCGATCGTCACCTTTTAATTCTTACGGATATTTTATTTATCACCAAAAGAATCACCTCATGCTGAAAGAGACACGACAAATTGGTTTATTTTCGTTTAGAACAAAGAAAATTTTAATTTGCGTTAAGAGCTTGGAGACGGTGCAAGTACAATTGTTTAAGTGCGCAATGCGAACATAAAACAATTTCCACGTTAATGTAATTAAAAACAGCGTCACATGCATCTTTCTATAATTGTAAAATGTGTATCCCTGCGCAACCACGGGGAAACGCAAGCTAGCGGAATCACAAATGATATTTGTTCTGGAATGAGCGCACAACTTAAGTATGATTGGTGTTGTCGGTATATTGAAAATGCCAGCTGACAGAAAAAAGAGATGAAACCAAATACGCGAGTAACCACTGACAATGAGTTTCTATTTTTTCAAAAAGTTCGATGCTAAGGAAATTCGATAGTTTGAAAAAAATTTAAATTGGAAAAAACAAAATTTTTGTTTGAATTCAGACTTTATCTCTCATTTATACTATTTTTGTTTCGCCATGAATTTCATGGATTCTATTTTACATTTATTCATAAATGACAAATGAATGTGGCCCAATATTGAAATATTATCGTTTTGTTGTTTTCCCTCACTGATATGGAAAACATAAAAGCTTTTAAATTTAATTAACTATCCTGCTGGTTTCATATTGAAATATTGAAATCATATCAAATATCGATGACAGGTATAAATTAATTGAGAAGAAAGTGTGCGGAGAGACAATAAATGAGTAATTGCCCACGCAACACAACAACTGAGGCTTCTCCATAATTGATGTCAAATAATGCAAACGCAGACAGCAATTGAGTGATTTCGTGGGAAGACTGCACTCGTAGACCATACTGACAAAGGCTGTGTAAAATTTTGCATCGGGACGCGCCCCTCCCACGGACGCAAATTAGATTTGCGACGCGGACGGCGGCGGTGGCGGGCGATAAATTAAGTTAATAGGATGACGGCCACTTGTAATCCCCGAGAAAATGAAAGGTATCGCGAGTCGACGGCACACCGATCGTAACCGCCATGGGGGACAGCGACGAAGGGTGAGTACACACGACTCCCATTTCCTTTTCCTCCGTTTCCTTTGCCGCTGCGGTGCCAGGACGAAGGCTTTTCCAAGTGGCGGGTCGTGTGCGGCAACTTGATTTTTTTTCCCGTCGACTCCAGCTCTGTGCACATCTGCACTCGCGCGATGCGCTTCCTTTGAATAACGTATAATGCAGTGAGTGCTTTGAGGGAAAAGCTTTTGCAAAAGTGGGGTCTCGCATCGTTGTGACAAATTCTTTAAGTGCTGTTTTCCTTGTGAAGATGCTGATGGGATCGTTTTTAGGCTCTTTACAGGGATTATGGTGTCTTGCATAAATATTTAAAAGACTCGGATTCGTTGACTCATTCAATTGATTTTGATTGTATAACAAACAGGCGTATAAATTAGGATGAAAACTTGCAAGTTTTGTTGTTTAGAACTAGACTAATTAAAAAGAACAGATACCCCCAAAAGCTCTCCTTTTGACGCCGGCTGCTTAGCAAAGCAGCATCGGAAATTGAGTTTGGCCGCAAATCTCAGAAGAGCGATAAAAAGGTATTATTAGCTCTAGGTAGCAGGGTTGCTTTTTCCTAATTAATACTCAGCGTCCCTCGTTCAGTAACCAAGGGCCGTGTTTTTTTTCACTCGCCACAAAGGTACGACTAGCGTCCGTATAGTTTGCTGTTAGTTGCCTTGTGCACGCCCGGTTCGATCAATTAAAATATTCATTGGTTAGTTGAGCTGAATAATTAAAATTCCATTAACGCACCTATTGGTCCGATTTTTCGCGTCCAGACTGCGGGCAAATTTTCGCCAACGTTGCGAAAGGCTAATATGTGTGCATGTATGTCGACTCCACAAGTTATCACAATCGAGTTTGGACACGTGATGGAATGTGGGAAGTCCCCAAAGTGTGGTCGCAGCACGAGGGGCATTCACAGAAATATCGCACGTGAACTGCCGGTCGCGTTCACGCCACATCGAATTCGTGATTTTGCACCCGCGTCGCCGTTGGGATTCTTCCCCGTCGAATTACTCGAGGCTGATCAACAGGGACAGGACTTGAATTACAAAAATAACTATCCGGAACGTATAAAACATATTTTGACCAAAATAGGAAAGTGCTATATATAGGAGAATAATTAAAATAAAAAAATAATAAAAAAGTGCCTGTATGTTGTTACAACATCATTGGCATTATACAAATAAACATACACGTTTTGTCGCTAAACAAATGGTTTAAAATTACTGAAAACACGGTAATGAAAATAACATCTAAGGGAAGGGGATCAAGTTGAAATTTATTGCTATTTTTCCTTTTAACCCATAGACAAAATTAAGTTATCTGTTCTTTTATTATTTCTAATCCATCAAGTCACACAAGTTAATCCATTCTAGTCACATTTAGCTTTCGGAATATGATAGTGTGGGTACGTGGAAGCCGTGACAGAAATGCGTATTCTTCATAGTAGCAATTCGTCTTTTATTCAGGTCTCGTGGTTTAGTAATTAAGATCAAGACCAAGATCAGGAGCAAGATCAAGACTGTGAAATTACATAAATAATCAAAATCACAAATACAAACAGTAAAAATATCACATTCAAAATACAAACAATTATTACAACTTACCCCGTAGTTCGGGTCTAATATGAAATAGTTTTTTTTTGGAATTTTCTCGCACCAAATCTCATCCTAGCCGGAGAGAGTTCGTTTGCTGTGACTGCTTTGGTGCGAGTCTGATTGTGCAGTGGGGGATAAGGTGCAGTAAGGGTGCACTGCTTGTCGCACACCTTTGTACTACCACCTGGCGATACAGGTTAAATGAAAGGCAGTTATTAGTGGCGATAAGGCGCCACAATAGCTATTTTAAGAACGTAAGATCAACTACATTTAAATCTTTTTTATGGTTTCCTATAGAGTAATCGGAGTGAATTATCCAATCTGAAGCCAAAGCAACGCTATTATAAAGAGAATCCGACAGTGGGGACCCAATTTAACATCTCTTTGGTCTCATTTCTTATCCATTTTCATCGCTATTCAAAACAAAATAAATATAGCATGGTATAAAATGAGTTTAGGACACAAAAAGCTCTTTGCTAATCTCATTTGGTTAGAATCGAGAGAGAAAAAAGGAGGGCAGCAGAGAGAGTGAGTTTCGTTAATATAAAACTCGATTTGAGTGAGCCCGCATGCTGTGTCGGGAGTCAAAGCTGCAGATAATGATGTTACGTAACAGAATGACGCCGAAATTTTCGAAGAGACAATGCACAGACATATGAGACAGGGGAGAATTTTTTGCGCCGGCAAGTAATTGGACAATTTCGGGTGACCGAGTCCGAGCTGAGCGACACCTCCTGTTGAGCTTTATTGCCGTGTCACGCGGTAGCGACACAATAAAATGGCGATATCCGTGTTTTTTGCGCTCGCTCATGCGATTCGGAGCCCGTCAAATATCATTACCGGAGGTGGAGATGAAAAATGCGTCGCGTATATCCTTCTTTGGCGTTGTATGTTTCCATTTTGGAGAGCGGAATCAGCACACGCAACGTGTTGGATTTATTGCACTTGGTGTTTGAGTGAGACTTATGGTTCGCACGCGAGAATGAACCAAGTTCACCGAATGGAAATATGCCGCTGTGTGATAATTTAAACTTTTGTACATGGTTCGCGCTGGAGAAGCCGTAACTTTGCCGTGAGAGTTGGAAACAGCGGATTTATTCAGAGTTTGCCTTTTCACTGTTAAAAAGAGAATTATCAACTCGGAAAGGTGAAAACTTGCTAAGTAAGACGAAGGGAGCGTAAAAACGAATTTTCCTCGCTATGGTACCGGAAAATTTGTAATACTAAAATAAGTAGGCCACAAAAGCCTTCGATTGAATGATTCGATATTTCCATCCCATTTGTAATTTTTCGTCAAGACTAGTCTTTAGAAATCAATTGAATCCTGCATCGAGCATAAGAATTTAAACTCATTGGGCTTCCCTGCAGAATTGCGATTCAGCAAAGGAAGCATCTGGCGTGCCACATTCTTGTGCGTTAGAATCAAGAGTTTCTCGAGCGAGGAGACGTAACACGATTAGGTCTGAAGCGAACCAAATTAGGCTTCGGGATTTAGAATCGGCATTGCCTCCCGAAGTTGCGTCTGGCCACTTTTCGATTTGATTTCCCAGGTGAGCGTGAGGATGGCCACAGCGTCTCGGCCTTTGACAACTTTCCCGGCCAGACGTGTGCGGTCAATCAATAAAGGTAATTGTGTTTGCCAGCCGTTCTCCCGCCCTGCCTGCCGAATAAAATCATCTCCCGAGAGGCATTTATTCAGCATAATAATTGCGGCCTAATTATTCCACCTGGCAGCCGCGAGGGACGTATTGCGGTCGCTTTTAATTACAAGCGTGCTCAGCAGCAAAAACGCAATAATGTTTAAAACACCCCAGGTCACACGCACAAACTTGCTGCCATCTGCCATTAATGGAGGCCTCCAAATCGAAAATTAACTTGTCAATCCGTCAAATTTAAATTTTGTCATCATTAATTCTCAGCTAAATCTGGTGCAAGCTTGTACCTTTTCAAAACTCCCTTCCGCAACGTGGAAGTATAATGCCCGTCCACTTATTTTTTAAGTGCACCACAGTCAGAAACATTTTCAGCATATTAAACTAATGCTAATTTAATTGCTTCAACTGGAACTGTCGAAAATTCAACATTATTACAAGTTCAATTTAATGCTAATTCTGTATTAAATTGATTCAATAATGAAATGGAAGAGTGGCTTTAGTGGATTAAAGCACGTCGTTTCAACCGGTGGTATCTTCATTCCAGTCGCAAACACCGGGCGTGGGCCTCGATTTAGGAAAAGTTAGTGCCCCTTGTCGTATCTCTGTTCTGGGTCAGCGAGCAAAAACAAGCGGCCCCAGCGTGGACAGGCCTCGATCCCCCGGGGTGCTTGTGCAAGCGTCCGCATGATTATTTTTGCATTCGCTGTGCTCTTTTGTTTTTGTACTTTTCGTGTTTACCCTAGCGTTTCCAGCCGGCAAGACAAACAGCTGAAAACTGCATGGCAAATATTTGAGCTGGCCCTTTTGGCGAGCTGCTGTGTCACCTGCCCATAACACCACCTGAGGCCTGCTGCTTACTAATTTCTGCGGTCGGGATTACTCGCCTCCGCCTAACGGATGTGTGAATAGACTACCCTACTTGCATTCGGCATATGCTCTCGACCCTGTTTAATTTGTGTAATGGAAGCAGCGGCTCACACACTCACTCAACATGAGATGCAAACGATATTAGCGAACGTGCGCACCGAGTCAGAGACGCGAAGCCGAGCTCAGGGAGTCTCCACCGTGCCTTCCTACTGGTTTCCACTGCCTGGGGATGAAAGAAATTCTATATCTCGAGGGTTACCCTGGATGTATGCGCGTTTATTGTGGCGTAGGTAAAGGGGACACGTGCAAGGCCACCAAAGTGCGAATATACATTTATACAAATTCCTTTTGCCTCATTTGAATAAGCGCTCCAACGGTTTGGAACAGGTACAAACTAAATCGCGAAATTCACATTCTACTCACAATCAGTCAGAGATGTGTTTACAGAGTGAAATATAAAATTATTTTGCTAAAATAATCATATTTGCAAAAAATTTGAGATTAATGCTGAATATTTTGTGAACGCTTTTTAATGGTACTATTTGAATATGGTCAAATACTCTTTCAAGGCCATAAAATAAATCCGTTTGCCAAAATAGATTCGGTGGCTTTTCGTGTGTTTTAATTTCCATTAGTGGGCTAAAAGCCACCAATGAAGGAAAGCACAATTTTTGTAAAGTAAGCATTTTCCCAATCACAATAGCTGGGGAATAAACGTGCGTTAATGCAGATTTTAGCCATAAATGTACGTACACACGCGAAAAATCCGTCTCCCTTGTTAATCCAAAAAGCCGGGAAGAGGACCGCTTCATGTTTTATGCATGCGCCTCGCATGTCCATAATGGACCGCGGGTAAGCAACTCTGCATTATTCAAAAATGGGGAAGTAGCTCAGCCACCGAAAAATACAGTAAAAGAGCAAACACAAAATCCTTTCGTGTCGCGTTTCGGTAAAGTACCACCGCGTCCAGAAATAATGAAAAAGGTGGTCAACACGGAAAAATTCATAAGACTTCACGAAGCTGATCGAGTTATATTCGATGGCGTCCACTCATCTGATTAGCTTGTTCGAGCGTTGGAAATATTTAGTTGTTTTGCTTTAACGCAATGGAATATCGACAGGAAAATAGAAATTGCGAATTAGCCATGCCAGAACTGAATGCGACACACTGTTTTAATCGAGTTTAATTGAGTTATTGGAAATTCTCTGTGGCTCAAATAATTGGAATGCCAGTCATTCACTTTTCAATGAACAGATATAATTTTACCACTGCCAGCATCACATCATTTTAATTTTATAAGACCATTCGCAAATGTTTTCAAGCGGTATTAAATTTTGATTATTTTCTTGTTACCTGCGATCAAATAACCCGTTCACTATTTTACAAAACATGCAAAATATTCGGGTATTTCGACGAACAAAGTAGAGTCGAAAGGCGTTTCTTGCTCGGTGATGCGAACGCAATAAGCAGCAAAGTTGGAATTCGGACTGAAGAGCAGGAAAAACAGCTCTCACGGCACCAAAATGAAGCAAGCGTGCACTTAGCACTAAAAAATCCACTCTCTCTCGCGCGCGCAACCAGCTCTTGAAGCAGCGATTGATGTTGCTACACAAACACACTCGAAAATCACCTCACACACGAACGCTGAGCACTTTGGCAGCCAGTTTTTCCCTGCAGTCTAACACTTTTACAGGGCACGTCAGAGAGATCAAACACGCGCTTCTGTGATTTCTGCACCGAATTTTAATGCTGCTCCAGAAATTAAGCTTTGTGAAGGAACGTCGCTGCGCTCGACTAAGGGGAAAATTTCCTGCAATACTACGGAATAATATTTGCAAGTTTACAGCCCGCTGGCACCAGGTGCCGTTACTTCCGTGTGTGCTTGTTCTCATTATTCCACTCGACGTGCCAAATTTAAATTAAACATCCTCTTTCCAGAACACGCAAATTGTGCATTTTCGCTTTATGTAACCCGGGATCTGAGCTCTTTGAACGTGTATATTCACTATTTCCCTGAAAACTTTTTAAAATTCATTTTAAACATGTAAATAAATATGCCGTGCGTGGATGACAATTTTTTTTTAATTTTCACATGAAAGAGCTGAAAATAACACGAAAATATAAACCAAAACAACCCATCCCTGTAAAAATATACTCTTTTCATTTAATTTAGTTTGTTTATTATTATGGGCCAGCAGAACCACTTTTCAATGTAATTAACAAGTTGAATTACAGAATGCCTGACAATGAGTATAAGTTACACTGAATAAACAAACAAAAAGCAAACTTCCAAAGTATACAGAATTATTTCAAGGTTAGGAAACACATTTATTCCGCATTGTTGTTTACACTTGGACTCCATGACATCAAGTGTGTCACGCAAGTTTGCTTCATAGCTGGCGAGAGTTCCGAGCATCATGGAACTGTTTGATTAGTCTCTGAGGTTTTGGTACGATTTGCATTTTGAGCGAAACAGGCGGCTGACAAACACGGTCAAAGAGAGAGAGAGGGTGCTTAATTATTTGCGGCGACCAATATTGACCGAGCCTCTATCTCTGTTGACTTAGCTTGTTATTATTTAAAAAGTCGGAGCCACTTGAGCCTGCATTGCAGATGATGTGTACGGAACCATTCGAGCGTCGAGTCGAGACCCGAAAGACGACCATTAGAGGCATGGCTGCTCGTCTTGTGGGAATTGCAGAGCAAAAACTCGGCGCAAACATACGCTGAGCGTGCGGACGGACCAAGATTGGACGAAACGCTTCTACCAGAACATTCGTCCTCTCTCGCAGAGTTATACTGAAAAATTCAACGAAAGAAAAGCTCTGCAAAGGCGGCCAAAATGGTTTGCTTAAGATTAAACTGTAAACTTTGGGGGACCCTTTTTCGGCAGTGGTTGCTTCAAAAGTGAATTGTATAATCGGCTTAAATTTTCTCTCTCGCCAGCTGTGGGTGAGAATGGAAAGTATTGGAAAGTCATGGGATAGTTGGCAAAGCGCTCTAGATCCAATAGCAAGGCATTGAAAAAAGCGTCAGGGTCTTGCATTAATCGCCTGATTTGAACTTGAATAACTTATTGAACTTCTTGGATCTAAGACCAAAAATGTCATTTATAATATTATTTTAAAATTTCAATTTGGAGGCAGAGGCTTAAAATTGTGTTCTGTAATGTACAAAATAATCAATCATTTAAACTATGAATTATTTTTCAAATATTTATTTAAATTTGATTTCGTTTTATGGATAAAAATCAAAACTGGGATAAGCTTTTGATCACGTTGTTTTACCAACCCCAAATAGAACAGATTAATTTAGCTTTTTGCTGTTGCTCACGGAGGAGATAATATTGATTGGCTCTAGCTCTCTCTCGATATACACGGTGTACATTAAGCAGGAGCAGCCTTATTTATTTATGGCCGCGTGTGCATGTGCACCTGCGAGAGCTCGCAATTTCTGGAACGGGGATTAGAACGCGTGAATTATGACCTCATGAATAATAAATTCAACAGCTCGGCGAAAGTCAGTTTCAGCGCACGGCTAACGAGCCAAAGTTAATCCTCGCCGCTTCCCTTGCGAACTCGTGCGGCTCTTTATCAGTCTGTGTGTCGCTCACTCAGTCCGTCCAGCAGCTTTTTTAATTAGAGACACAAACAAACAAAACGAGAACGGCGAAGAAAGAAATTCGAAGTCCGATGAAAAGCTTTTGTTGCTGGGTCAATTCCAAGAAGGAAGAAATTCGATAAGAGGCTGTTGGAAGCATCAATTTTTTGTGTGCTCAAACAAAAGTGAGCCATCAATGCATCGCTAATTAGCCAAGGCGTTTCGATCGATTTTCGATCGGCACAAAGGGGGAAACAAGAGAGCAGCCATTAGCTTCGCGGGTAGACGCGGCAGCTTTCTCCCTTTCCGATGGCAAAGTTGTTATTTTCGCATCTTTGAAAGTCTCCAGTCTCCTTGATGTAATCAACAAACCAGCCATTCTTTGTTATCTGTTCTTTCCATTTAAAGATTTGCAAAAGGAAAAAAAATCATAACCATTATCAGGACCTCATATTTGAAAATTAATGGAACCTTCCTTTTAAATTGGAAATAAAAAAATCAAAACTGCACAATTTTCACTTGTGAATTCCACTGTATTTTTACCGAGAATGAGTTCAACTAGATGATAGTTGTTTTGGAATATTGTTTCAAACATTAAATAATGGTATGTAGAAAGTAAAATACTTCATATATGGTTTTAATTTATAACTGGACATGTTTATCATTTTCTGGTTGATTCGGTCAGAATAGTTAAAAATACAACGCGTTCAAACTGTGTTTACGCTTGGGTAATTTTGATTTGAACGAAATACCACAGCATTCGAAAGTTAGAGCCACAGAGGAAAACAAACAGGCCGGTAAACAACTAATTGAATGCCAAAGCCACAGCGAACGTTCGGATATGACGCACTTTTTCGTCTAATTCCGAACAAACACACATGGCTGCGGCAACGTGGGAAAGGCGCGCGGCAGGTATTAGGGTCGATATACTCATCAATTCGGGGCAAACGGGACCCAATTTGTCAGAGTGAGCGCGCCTGCCGCTCTCCAGCTTATACACGTCCGCGCAGCACAGATGGCCGACGCGTTGCCTACCCGTTTGCGTCTTTCTCTTCGGCCTCTCCTCTCTTCTAACGTATCACTTTTTGTTTTATTTGATAACTGCTCTGACAATGAGAGAATGAAATTCACGCATTTAAACGAAAAGTTTTACCTTTTGATCAAAACGGAAATTTCAGACGGAGAGAGGAAACGTCAAACACACATGACCTCCATTGCCTTGACGCTCGAGGCGGAATTATTTATTCATCAAAAGACCTCTGCATCTGATTGTTGGAAACACCTTAGTTGCTGTTTCGCTGTTGGCACTTTGTGTGCTCCAACTTGCTCAGAACTCAATCTCGCGGGGCGTGTTAGCCCGTGCAGTGCAGCTGTGTCGCGTGCGTGTTTGCCCATGCTGTCGGGGGAAAAAAGCCGACAAATGCCGCGCTGTGAGCCGCACGCTCCGCTCGAATCAATTTCGAATGCGCGTGCTTGTTTTGCAAAATGAAATGCGTCATGCAGAGTCGCATGGCATTCACGTCAAGTTTGAGACTTTTCTCCGGGCGGATTGCGACGCTCATGACACATTTCTGCTCCATACTTACGGTATAGTTCTCTTGAATTACAAGTCTCTTGAGTATTATGTGGAGGAAATGTCATGAAATATCTATTTTCATAGTCAAGATTGCTTAGGGATCTGCCTTTGGAACAGTGCAAATGGGAAAACGCGGCGCTTACGCCAAATATTTTAATTTATAATCTTAATCAGAATAATATTTATGGAATATTTTTCAAATTTGTGTCCTTTTTAACGACTGAAACAGACACATCAAAATTTCAACTATATACCCAAGTGGCAAATAAAAATAACGCATACTTTGCATCGTTTTACCCGTCGAAACCGAGAGTACTCGGAGGCAAATTGCATTTCTCACTGCGATGCCACGAAGCGAGTGTGTCGTGTATCGCAGCAGAGTGCAGAGGTTGAAACTGAGTGCAAAGTCTCGTGCAGGCTGGCACGTGCGGCCATTGAGCGAATCACGGGTGAATGGAGGCGACAGGAAGAAACACACTCACTCTGCGTCTTGAGCAGCGCGCGCGCTCGAAATAGAACCGCCGAAGTCTAAATTTAGCTGCGCCGCCTTCCGCCTGTCCGTCCGTCCGACTGCATAAAACGAGAGAGGCCCGACCTGTGACGTAAGCACTCACTTAACCCTCATCAGGGGCCGGCACGATGACGTCGTGGCCCGCAACAATCGACCGTGTTTGTCGCGTCGAATGCACTGTGATTCGCCGCCGGCTCCTTCCACGAAACGCCGCCACGCATAGTTTCCTGCCAGGCTCGTATATTCAATATTTTCCTCTTGTCTCCGCCAAAGGCAATTTTTCCGCTGCATTTTTGCTGGAGCACGATTTGAGGTCGTGGTTCTTCAATAACAAGAAAATATATTTCTTTTTCCCCGTTGAAAGCAAAAAAAGGTTGTGTTTTGTCAGAACAGATTCGCTACAGTGTTTGTTTTCCACTCTTTCTGCACTCTAATCGGAGGGATTTTTACGCTTGATTATTTAGACACACAAAAGATAGAGCTGACAAGGGTTCAGTTCTTTATTCGCATTGTTGGATTGCTTGCTAGACAGTGATTATTTTCCCTACCCAGTATTGTCACACAATAAGGATGTGCAATCAACAATACAATTTAACAGGAATGTCACAAAAATGATAAAAAGCGGCTTCGTCATTGTTGTTAACAATTACTTATCAGTCAAATAAATTCTGCCTTTTCCCGTTTGACAAGCCAGATTTGAAATGTTCCGATTTCTTGGAAGAATTCTGGGACTCAACGATGAAAATCAGCCCGGAGAAATTGATGAGGTTTGATGCTATATTTATCTTAAGAGGTGACTGAATTCTTCGTACTAGGTTGCTACCCCCAAAATGAGGCGCTCCAAACGCCTGTTGAAGCGCAGAACTTCGAGTTCTATGGAATCGTTGGGTATTGTTGGGGACGGAGAAGAGCGCTGGCGTGACATTGTGAACGAAAATATGGACAGGGTCGTCCGACTCGAGGCAGCTGACATAGCCATTGTGCCAAGGAGGAAGCGAGCCAGAAAGTCTAAATAAATCAAATATTAAAATACTCTCTGTTTTAAAAAGTTTAAATTCGACATGTAACACTTCTCCTAGTAAATCAACTAAAATATTTGCCCTCCAAGCTCTGTGAAAAGGAAAAGTGACTTCCACATGACTTTGAACGTATATTTTTTTTCTCCAGCCAAGAAGAGATCGCAGAGGGAGTAGGGCAAAAGTTCACGCATCCCAAAGTTCTCCCTGCTCGATCACAAAATAAACGAAGGTTGGCACGGAAATATAGCAGCAATTCCTCTGGGAAAATAATTTACCGCAGATTTCCGCACGTACGACCGATCGGAATCCCCAATGAAACAAAAACCGTGTGCGTGTTTTCCTGGGGCGAACTCACCCGCGCACAGATGCTCCCCCACTCACCTCTCTACCCGAGAGATGTGCTGACGTGCCGTGCAATGCTGAATGGACTGATCGCCGCGTTGCAAAAAGGAACGCAATTCAGCAGCTCCTCCATTTTCCACGAGTATAATATCGTGACCTCGTTCTGGCTTGAGCACTGCAAAAAAGAGAAACACCTTTGGTCTCATTTCTATAAACATCCACAGCCTGTTCACTCGTTTTTGCAGGCGCTGGAACACGATTTCCTAGTCTCATCTGAAATTCCTCATGATTCACTTCTCCTTGACGAACGAGGAGCCAAAAATTTCTGATAACACCTTTTTTGAACTAGTTTTTTTTACCTCTGCTCAGCACTTCTCGATGACTTTGAACTCACCGGGTCCCAGGTCCCAATGACACAACATAGCGGATAACATGGTACAAGTGGCCCGAATGGTCGCAGAGGAGCTTGGGCCCAATGTGGCCATCTGTTCGCCTCACCGCACCGAGGTCTTTAATTAAAACGTTAGACATTTGTCCCTACAGCTGCTGGAAAGGTTCGAAAACCAGCAAGTGGTGAGTCGGCGCCAGTGCACCCCCCAGCCCGTTGAGATATTCGAGTATATTTCGAGTCATTAAATTGCCATCTCTGGTATTGGGCAGTCAGTATTAGATCCCCGAACTGTTAAAATATCTAATCCCGGTCTGGTTTTTTTGCTGGAAAAATTGCAGAAGGAGGGTGTTTTTTTTTATTGCGTTGCACTCATTCATTTTCAGTAGACAGCCTGGTGCTCGCTCACGTTCGCCTGGCGTTGGTTTTTTTTCTGTTGCCAAAATGTTCGACACCGAATATTGTGCACCTGGCTACGCAATTTTTCACTGTCACCCGCGGTATTAATTCCCAGTCGTTCGGCCCGGCAGAAAAGAAAAGGAGCGCAGGGAATGCGTGCTGCGGAGCGGAGATTTTAATTATTCAACGGCGGCCGTAAATACTTGACGCCGCGTCTCATGAATAATGCACTCCGGAGCCTTCTGTGGCACACATTCGCGACGGAAGATCCAATATTAACTCACATTCCAAAAACATCGCGAGGGTTTTTGAAATTGAAATCGTTTTAGAAAGACTTTTTAAAACTATCGATGTTTGGGTTTGAGGACAGTTGAATTTTAAAAAAATGATCCAACAGTCTCACCTACTTAAGTTTCAATCGATTATACCACCACCCTTTGTACGAATCGCTCCGCATACAAAGAGCCAAGTTGCAACTAGAACCGTACAGTTTGCTTTGAGTTAGCTCGAACGCGTAGGGTAGTAGGAAGCAAAAATTCCGCACCACCGCAGAGTTATGATCAAACAGGCGGCTGGCTGCCTCAAAGACGTGTGCCTATTGATAGGCTAGCGCCGCGCGCACAATGCACATACACGCGAGCGAGCGTTTGAATGAATGAAGGCGCGCACACGTGTGTTTGTAGGTATGCAGTGAGGCAGAGAGGGAATGGCTAAAATATACACCTCGTATATTAATGAGAGACACTCGAAGCGAACAAATACAAAGCCGCTGCTTCTCGCGCCTCCATCCCGCACAAGCAGAGTGTGTGTGTGTTTCTGCGCGATTGTGGCCTGCTGCCTCCTCTGTGAGGCATCCCGCCCACCGCCCACGCACCTGCATCTTGTTTGTCAGTATTTTTCCGCGTTAATTTCACGCCTGACTCGACGCAGCGCTCGTTTTTCATTCGCACTGTAAAGGATTTATTTTCCAAAGGTTGAAAATATAAGTAAAATGTGGCTCACAATTCAACGTCCTATTTTTGTTGCTGAGAGTTTGGTCGGAACATAAAATAAAAATCCCAACATCATTTTGTTTTTTGGTTATAATTATATTTTTATATTATAAACTTTCAAAAAATTTCATTTCACCCATTGCGCTATTTCTTTTCATCCTCCGTGTAAATTTTGGCTGCAACGCCACTGCTATATTCGCGACAGTTTTTGTCCTGCTCGCTTGCCTGTCTGCAATATCGCGTGGTTTTCATAAGCACTTCATCAAGTCGTTGGTCGGCTCGACCGAGTGGTCGAAATCGGCCGTCAGAGCAATAAATCCTCTATGTGCGCTTTATTGGTCGACAGGAGTTATGCAGCCGCAGTTATAGAATATCTTTGGAATGGGAACGCTCTATTGCGACGCCTTCTTCAAGCACCATTTAGACGCAATTTTAAACAACTTTTTCGCGTGTTGATTCAGATACATTCAATATATTTTTTACGCTAATAAAGAAAACAAATTTTTAAATAAAACTAAAATATCAAAACACAATTTAAATTTTTTTTTAAAGAAACCAATATAATTTTAGGATATATGTTTTTAATTCTACATTATTTGTATTACCAAGTGAGTAAATTGAAAAATCGCATTTCAAAGAACACCTCTTCAATGGACATACCTGCTTAAAACTTGCTATTAAATTATCAATATGAATCTGTTGAGATAAATATATATGGTGATACATGACTTGCTACTTGGCTTAAGGTTTAAATTGATATATTTTGGTAGTGGAACAAATCCTGTTTTATGGATGTGTGAAAGAATTGCAAAAATTTGAACCATATCTTAATGAAATTTGGTTCCAGGTTCATGCTATTAGTTGGGTTTTCTATCAAAGGCCAACCAAATAAAGAATATTTGGCACCTCAAACTGCTGTATACTCTGCCATCCAAATTTTTGAGGGTTTGCAAATTCAGATGTATCAATTTCCACAATTAAAAAAATCGAGTTATTTACAGTCACTCGAAAGGTGAAAACTATTTTCACACTCAAGATAACTATCTAGAATTCATTATTTAATTAATTCAAAATCCACACCGCATTATTATTTGCAATTAATGATTAACAATTATTATTTACTCTGCATGTTGGTTTTTAGATTTTTTTGCTCTTTTTCATCCCTGTCCTCTCGGACCGGGAAGGGCGCGCACTGCACTAGCACGAATGCTGAAACCCGGGTCCCAATAACACCGCGAACGGATAACATGGGCGCACCAGGCCGCACAGGGACCCAGCCCACTCAAGGGCCACTTGCCTCCGCACCGAGGACTGCATTGAAACGCTAGACATTCGTCCCGTGAAGCCAAATCACGCATGCTGGAAAGGTGCAAACCAGCAAGTAGCGAGTCGGCGCCGGTGCGCCTCCCAGCCCGTTGAGCAATTTGAGCATTTCGAGTCACTAAACTAACCACTTTTTGCCATCTCTGACATTGGGTAGCCAGTATTAGATCTCTGAACTGCTCAAATACCTCCCATTGCTTTGACACTCCTGAGAGTGCCTTAACAATGCGAGCCAACGGGCTGGTAAATTTGTAATGCTCAAATTATCATCAATTATTTTTATAAATTAAAAATTTAAATTCACGGCAGCCGCAGGTTTTCAATTGATTAAAATATAAGCATTAGCCTTTGAATGGAACTAATTTCGTAGCTATGTAGTAGGATATTTCACTTATGCTTAATTCTTAAAGTAACAAAACTTCAGGAGTCAGCACTGTTGATTGTTTCGATTTTAATACAAATTGTTTATAGTGGCATATTTCATCGCAGAAGTTTGATTTGAGGGAATGAAATGGTTTAAAATGCAATTTTGTACCGTTTCCTGTAAAATCCGTTCGAGACAGCTCTATAGAGCTTGAATAATTAATTAAGCTTGCTGGTTATTGAGATGTATTCGCTAGCATTTAAATTACGAGCCGGGCTAGCATGTTTATTTGTTTGTCATCGGCAATAAGCGGCCGACTGGAGGCTAATATTGGCCGGAGAAAACGGCTTCTATTCGCGTGCATGCTGCTGCTGGATAAATATTTGCCCTTTATTTATGAACTCGCCGGCGCTTTGTACTCGGCTGCCCGACTGAGCCTCTTTTCCCAACGACACACATCATACTACAAACTCGGCCCTTTTCGCGAATTCCCTTTGCGCGCGTCCTGCCTGTGTGCATGCTCTGCGGAGACGAACGGCTTGAAAAGAGCGTTTCAGCAGCCTATTCACACCTCAGCAGCCTATTCACACCTCAGCAGCTTCCAGCCAAAAGATAAAATATGCACAGGGGAGACAGGGAAAAACAAGCAGCTAGAGTTGGCCATTTTTTCCCTACCCTCTGTGTAGATGCCTGAGTTTGTTGTGTATATGCTTCGAAATTACGGATTCTTGGGATTTTTATAGAGATAGAACATTTTTTGGAATGGTGATGTGAAAAATTTTGATATTTTTCGAGTTGCAATGGTGACATCAAGAACGCAGATGCTGCTGCTGCTGCTACCAACCTGTTCCTCATAATTCTTAACGGCTTTAGCAATACCTACCATCAAGTTATAGGATTAAAACTTCTTTAAAGGCTCAAACCTTTGTACCAGCACAGGCTTGGATTAATTTTCTGTTTCTTACGTTCAAGTAGGAGTCAGATTTTTTTATCTTTTACCAGAAATGAGGTTCTTAATTTAGGGAATAGCTGTTTTCATCTGAATTTTGCGGTGCTCCATTTTCGTACTGTGACGAATTGCGGCTCGGCTGTTGCCCTTGGCTTACACGCCATTTCGAAACAGCAGCGCTACACTGCGAAGCCACAATAACGTGTGCTGTTTGCTGTCACTTCTCATCGAGGTAAATGCAAATCAGCCCCCACATTAGCAACAGACACCGAATTCGGTCTGGCTGCCATGCATTTCGGAGCTGCCGGCAAATGGCTTCCGCGCGCACTGAAATTAGGATCCATTTGTTGCTTCCTTCCCGAGAACGCGTGCACGTAGAGTTGCAAAATTAGCATTTGCGGCACACGTCACGCGGAAAAATATAGCGCGATTCGAGCTGATTAATTCCAGCGAGACCCATGTGTGTTCGTGTGCCTGTGCGGCCTGCGCGTGTAGTCGAACGCCGTAAATAAGGTTTTATCGTTTTCTCGTCCCCCCCCCCTTGCAAGGCTCTGCCCGATTGTAAATTATTCTATTCTCGAGCCTCTCATTTCAGCGCCGTAAATTGCCGCAAGTGGACCGCCTCCGTTCTTTCCCAACAATTAAATCGAACCTATATGAACATGGACTTGAATATGTGCGTCAGTGGGACAAAACAGCCTTTTTTATTGTTGCAAAAACATTTCATGCTCGACCAATGACGTCATCAGCGCGCTTTTACGATGGTGGCCGGATTACTATTTTTTAAACACGAACTAATAAACTAACAAAGCCCAACTGAAATGTTTTACTGTCTAAATAAAGCTAATATCCCACCCTATCGTATTTTGGTTAAAAACTGTCACGGTATTACCCAATAAAATCATGTTAACTCTGTAGGTCGTTCATGAGTAGTCGCCAGTCAAGTGAAATAAACGGGGAGACTACCCTCCGCAGCGCCTGCGCGCGCCACACGAAACGCCGAGCATAAAATATCTTGTGCACTTGTTCACTCAATTGTCCTCCTACCAGAGATGAGACGAGTCAGATGCACCTTCTCCGCGGTGTACCTTCAATGCCGGGTCAAATGGTAAAGTGTATTAAAAACCAAATCCTTCACCGTCATTTCTTTACTTCCAACACTTCCAACCATTGAGATGAATAAATTGAAAAAGAAACCACAAAACAGCCAACAAACAAAACAAATTGAAAAGAAATTTATTTAATTTTGGATTTCTGCTCTGCGCCAAGCGTTTTATTAGGGAAAACTGTTTTTGGAACAATTTAACTCGCAAAAAATGATCAAATCCTCATCATGAAGGAAATCGATATTTGAACGCTGCGAGGTTCACAGCGGGAGGAAAATTGCCTTGAAAAGACGTCATCGCCGCAAAAGAAATAGTTCGTAGAAAAAATGTGCATTTCCGCGCCAGATAAACTTTCCAGGAGCAAAAACCCCTCCACACCGAGTGCTGCAAAAGAATCCCTGCCGAAAAAAACGCGCGCTCTCGTTCCTAGGTGAAATGCGAGTTATTACGATGGTTTGCGGCTGCCACGTTCCCGGCGGGGTTCATTTTAATGGATTTCCTTTCCTTGACGGTGCCGCCCCGGAGCAATAATAATGCTGGCGCGTCAGCCTACAAGCCACGCGAAAAACAAAGAGATCGTCAGGCCGCAGGCGTGAATCTTGTTTCGGCACACGCAGCACACCGACGAATAAAAACAAACACCAGCATCTTGCTCATTAGCTAATTAGAGCAAATCGGATTTTCGCCGCGGGAAGGGAATGTGAAAAAACGAGTCTTCTCAGCATAATACATAAGATATGCGCAAAACGTGATATTAATTGCGACAAATTTTCAGTTCTGTGAAAGTGAGAAAATATGAACGAGTTTTCTGTTTAAAACCTTTTCATTTTCCACTAAATATACGAGGTTATAGAATTTCCCACAGTCACTTCAGTTCCAAGAGTTGTTTATCTAGTTCTATCTTGCACGTAGTGTCCAGGAAAATGTTTTCCAGCTCAAATGCGTTCGCTGTAATGCATCGATAGCGTGCTTTTTGCAATTGGCCGTAAATTATTTGCGGAACACTTGCGTCTGTGCCAACAGTTGAATGGAGAAACCGTGGAAAAGTACACGTACCATTCTTGGTTTTTGCTTCAACGTCTACACAGTCTAAAGCGGTTTTTCCTTTGCATAAGAGCTTCTCCCTTGGGCCAATTCTGGCACAAGTCTTCGTTTAAAAACTACGAATTCGTAGCAATGTTTTAACAAAATGAAAGAAGATGCTTTTTGACATTTCATGCACTTGGCTCTCTCTGAAATAAAAACAGTTTGGGCTTCTCCGTCCCCGGCTCATTTTAAAGGGTAGTCAATTACAAGGGTGGCGCTATTTTCGTCTCCATTGAGAAGCAATAAGCGCTCTCCTGCAACGAATAAAATTTTGCACTCGGGGGGCGAGGTGAACTTTGAAGTCGCCAAGGCAAAGGGCGCTGAAATGAATCTCGCTCGACGTCACAGAGGACCAAACTAGAGCTGCATTGACGAGCTCGGCGCAAAGTGAGTGGGCGCGATCAAACGGCGGCAGGACAAAGACTGCGCGCGTATTCTCAATTTCCGATATGGCAAGGACGATCTGCCGCAAGGCTTCCGCATAATGAAATTCCAACGCTGGAGGTCGTTCATCGCACCTCCAGTGCATTCCTGCGGCTGCAGGTCCCAGAATAAAACTTTTTATGTCCAAGCTGTGGACAAAAATTTACCGTAGCCACGCAATGAATTTGGCAGATAAGCTACCGATAGTTTTTAATTAAAATGGAAAATTAATCGAGAGTAAAAATATATGTTGAAAAAGTTCATACAGCAAAGAAGATAAAATGACACGTCACAAACAACTTCAGTCTACAGCCTTCAAAACAGATTTTCCAGATTTTGTATTTATATCAACAATTTTGGTCTGAATAATAAACTTCGTTTGAAGTTTAGAGCCCTACCAAATCAGGAACCTACGGAAATTCGAAATATTTTCTTTGGATTTAAACTCTTCCTGTCCATGCCGAGTTTTATTATTAGCTCTTTGGTCCCTAATTACAGCTACCTTTCCGCTTGAAAACATCTAGAAATAAGAACATCTAGAAATAAGAACATCTAGAAATAGAAACCACCCGGATATCAGTTTTGCTCGTTATTTCAGCGCCTAGGGAAATGGTAGAAAATGAGACAGAGTCCCTGCAGATACACGCCAGACTGCTGTTAATTTAATTTCTGCGTACAGCAAAAACACAACAATCGCATCGATCGCGCAGATGAATATTTGATTGGCAACGCGGGTGGCCGGAAAAGTTGCGGATAATTTGGTGTGCGCAGCGCGAGCCTACCTGCCGGCATCATTACTGTATTGCCACCGCACTCACTTTTCTGCGTGAATAAGTGAAAATACACCGCGTGCGCATTGTCGGAGCGCGGGACGAGCCTCGGGCCTCTTTTCATCAACGTGAAAGCGGCGTAAAATTTGCTTCCACGCGCCACGCACCATTCATGCGCCGCCAAACTCAATTTGCGAAAATGTTTGCCCGACAAAAAATGCTATAGCTTGCGTGAGCATTCCTGCAATAACATTGTGATTTACCCACCCAGGGCAAACTGGTCTTAAATTTTTTATCTCATACCCCTGAATTTTCTGCGTGAGTATTAGACATCAAAATGGTTTTAGCAAAATTTGAAAAAATCTTATATGAATTTCAGGTCTTCAAAATTTCCGCACTGATTTAAAATTAAGGTATTTTGCAGCAGTCACGGCTGCTTCATTTCAACGCACGCCGAAAGCAATAATGATGTTGCGAAAAGAGGGAACTTGCCAAACAAATCCTTTTCACTTTTGTGCGCTTGCGTCTCCCTGCTTTCCATTGGGCCGTGTGTTGGGAAACTCCAATTTGCAATAAGAGCGTGCGTCTTCCCGACTTGTTAGGCCTGCTGGTAAGTAAGCGGACGTGATGGCTTGCTTGAAAGCAGCGCACTGTGAGTGAGTAATCTGCCAGTTGCCTCATCAACATGAGGCAAAAGCGCCGCGAGTCGCGCTCAATCGAAATAAACATCAAGTTGCCGGCGTCTTCCTCCCGTTTGGCGTTTTATTTCCTTCCGCACGCTCGATCTGCATCCGATAACATTTCTCTTTGCTCTCTCTCTCTCTCTTCTGTACATTCAGCCTCGCCTTGATCGGTTAATTTATCGGCCCTCGCAATAAAAGTCAGATTATTTGCCTCTGCTCTACCCAATTCGCCTGTGAGATATCCTGCGCTCAGCAGAGTATTCGGTTGAATTAACAGCCGTCAAACGGACATGTTTGAAATACTTATTGACAGCAAATAATGTATATAATGTTACTAGTGCACATTTTTTGTTGATTGCGGTTTCTGTCGATGTTTTCATTAAACATTATCTAAAAATTATGAAATTGTAGCAATGGTAAACACA
Organism: Cloeon dipterum; assembly: GCF_949628265.1. Taxonomy (NCBI): domain Eukaryota; kingdom Metazoa; phylum Arthropoda; class Insecta; order Ephemeroptera; family Baetidae; genus Cloeon; species Cloeon dipterum. The sequence goes on along the minus strand of NC_088789.1, from coordinate 5,463,949 downwards.
GGACTGGTTGTTTGTTCTGGTTTTTGTCCAAAGGATATAATAAAAAGTGGAATGATACTGGGCAACAATTGAAAATTATATGAATTGTTGGAAGCCATAAACAATTGATCTATAAACAATTTGTTCAACAATGTGCAATAATAAAAAAGGACCTTCCTACAGTAAAAATTCAAATTTTGCCAATTTTCTCCAAAATTTACAGTGCTTGAACATATTTTCTTGGAATATTCCGATTCCTCTCGTCGAGATCTGCCCAATGGTATATGCCACTTATTGGTGAAACTCTTGGTTTTGAAATTAAATCGGATTTCAAGTAAGGAGACAGCCATTACCATTTGAAAAGCACGGTAACTTTCTAAAAAAATACAGCGCTTCTTAGGTCAATTAAGGCTTTAACGGAATCCTAAGGGGCGAGCTTATGCATTGGCAACAAGCATTTTCCAGGCTTTTGCAGTATCATTCCTCTTTAAGATGTTGTGGTAGATGGCGGAGTTAAATATTTTCGATTGTTGATTACCCCTTTGTTGACGATGTAATTTATAATTCCCTGTGCGAATAACTAACAATAAAATATTGTCAGATATGATATATCTAAGTTAACTCTCCCACGGTCATATCTGTCAGATTTTCCTTTGTTAATTATTCCAATCAATCCTATGACCTTCTGAATGATGAGAAAAAATTTATTTTCGTATTAACCAAAAATTGGTCTACAAGAGTCAGTTCTTCGTGTCTCTACTATTCCTAAATGAATTTGTAACTCACAATCTAACTCATCTATGATGTATTGTAAATTGTTCATTTTTAAGCTTAATTTGTTGCGTGAGTCTCAATTATATTGTTAAAAATTGATCGTTCAACAAGAGAGTAATCAAACAGTTTAATTTTAAATACATACAGTTTCACCTGAAAGAGGCAAAAGGATACTAAAAATTCTCTGCAAACATATTTCTCAATTCTGAGTATGCCACGTTTATTTGATTTCTTCTGGGAGTGGCTTTTCAATGCAGCCACCGCACAGGTGAATTAATTATTTGCTATTTTTCACTCGTGAATGCGAACTGTGTACAAAGCAGGACGATAAGTCGGAATCCGAGGAAGACGAGTGTGCGGAGCCGGAGGCCACGTTTTCCGAGTCGGGAGATGCGTTTCCAGAAGCGGAAAATGAAGAAGAGAGTGATGAAGTGTCGGAAACCGAGTGTGAGGAGGAGGAAGAGGATCAGATGAATGCGGAGTCGCTGAAACGGCCAAGTGGGCCTATTCATGACGAGGTGGAGAGCAAAAGAAGAAAAAATGAACAGTAGTGATATCAAAATCAAATGTGGCTTGTGGAAGGAAAATACATAAATTACAGTGTAATACGGTTTTACTTTTGCTTGCAGTGGCGCAGTGGAAACAATGGAAAATGCGAGTTAATTATTACTCCAGAGAGAGGGAGGGAGAGAGTGGGTTGCCAAGGTTGGCAGTTATTATGTATGCACCCTGCACAAGCAAACACTGGATGTTTTTCTAATTTAATTGAAGCAGTGCACCGCGGGTAGAGTGAATTTTATTTCACGCTTGGCTGAGCCTGGCGCACACAGCAGATGCTAATTAAAAAGTTCATTCACATCAAGGCGCGGGCCGGGAATGGAAAAGCGCAGGCCGCCGCGAGCAGGCTATTCAAATGCAGTTGTTCTAATCAAAAGTAACAAGCGGCGTTCATTCATGCCGCGCTCCAATTTTCCCGGCCGGCGAAAAGTCGTAAAGAGTGCTTGCTCATTCAAATGCAGATTTGCTCCTTATGCTCGAGGCGGAACCTCGCGTAAATTTGCTATCCAGACAGGATGATATGCAGCGTGCAACTGACTTAAACATGCATCAAGCTTGACATTTTCTCTGCAGGCATTAGGACACGCAGAGATTTTTTTGCAGTTTCTGATTAATGGGAAAGGAAACAATCCCTCTAAAGCAATATTTCAATTTATCGATTTTTTCGAAAATCCGTTTTGATGGCGTCAATCACGAAATATAATCTGACAGTAAAAATGAAGGTCTGCTTCTGCTAGCCGATAGAGCCGCCACCAGGGAAATTCGCACCTAAAATAGCGGAAGTTTCCAATTTCGAACTCTACCATAGCTGTTGCAAGTCACAACAAGTTCAGATAGCCTCGGATTGCAGTAGTGTGAAATTACAAACTGGAAAACAGAGAAATAAGGAAATAGCGTTCTATTGGATAAAGTCAGCAAAAGCAACGGATTTGCAAGCAGGACAATAATTAATCCGATTTTCAGAATTAAGTCGCAAGTGTCATTTTGGCTTAGTGTGAGTTAAATTTAACTCTGTCAAGCAGAGTTCCTGCGTTCAAACAAGCGCAGCAGTTTGCGCTTTAAAATAGCTCTGCAACCCTACATGCTCAAACAAACTTTGCTGATTTGCAAACACGCGCTGCGAATCGGCACACCTGCTGGTGCAATCAATTACTGCTTCCGAATGCACGCGTCCGTGCATCCTGCACAAAGACGCGTATTCGGTCCATTCGTAGGATCACGCTGGCGGCGACAACCACGGGCTTATTTGCTCATCGCTCGCTACCACTTTCATGATGCTACGAGAGCTGGCAGTCGCAGCTATTTGCCAGCCTCAATTTGATTATACATTCAAACGTGCAGGTGTGTGCTGCCGCTGCAGGTGAACACGCACCGAATTCTAATCAGGGCAAGGTCTGGAAATGTCAGCGTGTGTGCCAAATAATCTGTTTAGGCTAGGGATGTGATACAATGTCCTGATGTGGGATTATGGCTTTAGGCTGTCGTTAGTGGATAATAATTATAATAAATCATCGTGTCCATTTTCAAATTGCAATAAAATTCGGGCCGGATTCAACCGATAATCTAGATTTACCTCAGAAGATTTTGAAACTATGATGCCAGAAAAATATGAGAAACATTAACTTAACGAAAGCAGTGACAAATCCATAAATGTTGCTTATTTCCCTGCAGATAATTTACCATATCTTCTTGAGCTGTTTTTCAAGTCACTTTTCGCACACTCTAGAGTATTTTTCACACCCCGACTTATTGCTCAACGCATACAATGAAAACTAATTGCAAATGAAACGGAGCAAACGTGACGATGAGTATGCAAATAATTTCATTTTCGTGTGCTTGTTTCCTAATTCAACAACCTAAACATCCCATAAGAGTGACAGCGAGATATTATTTTGAATATTTGGGAAATCCGGTGCAAATTCCACAGAAGGTGCTCATGGGCTGAAACAAACATTATATTCTATTTTCGCTGACAAAAGGCGTGCCTTGCGAATTACGCAGATAACATCTGCCCTGGTGAATCTTAGACAATCATCTGCTCGGACTGGCACCAAGAGAGACAGAGGGAGAGGAATCCGCAATTTCGCCGTCTTTGTCGAGAGCCAGGAGCCAAATTCGGCGGCATCCAATTTCCTCGCCTTTTCGCAGCCGGCGTCGCTCCAGCCGTTTAAATAAAGGAGCGACAAAGGCGTGTTGCATGATATAAAAAGTTATTCGGCGCGCCGGCCGGCCAGCCGATAACATCTTCTCGCCCTTCATCTTCTCTCAACAACCCTTTTCTTGGCCTGGTGTCAAACAAACGACCGATGACGTCACTGGTGCCACGCCCCCGTCGAGGGGTGACGTCTCGTGAGAAAGGGAGCGTTGGAAATAGCCAGGCGATCTATTTCGGGCCGGAAGGCTATTCTGGTCATGCAAGCTCGAATTGTCTCCGCCCGCCGATTGTTTACCCCGCAGCAATTTTCATTACCAAAGCACACAAACAGCACACGCAGGCCGGCCTTCAGTTTAAATTCCTTTTCGTCTTACTCTCTTCTCTTGATGACCAGCAGGCCGAGTTTTATTAAAACCTACCTGGCCGTGTCCGAAGTGGAGGCTTAATTGCCCATCAAAAATATTGCCTCAATATTGGCCTCTCAGCGCAATATCGCTCCGCTGACTGTGACGCCTTAATGGATGTCGGTAATTAAATGTGCCCCGGGTTTTTCCACCTCTCAGCTTTCACTGTGCTCATGGAAAGTGCGACCGGTTGACTCTCGTTTTTGTGAGTTAACTAGTGGATTACAAGTTGATTGTTGTTGTTTTTTTCAATCAGTCATTCTTTTTTAATTTTATTTACAACGCTTTAAAAGAAGAAACAAGTAAATTGAATGGAAATCAATAGATCATTTTACGTTTTGGATAAGCGTGCCTATTTTTCATTCTTCTAATAGAATGGAGCGAGATTAAATTAATTTAATGTACGTTGCAAAGTTCATAAGCTACGCCTGAACTTCATGCTAAGATGATGAAACTTGAAGCCAGTGTAATTCCCTTGGGGGTGAGAGCTCTTTGAAACGTAATTCCAAGAGCGGAGAGCGAATTTTTCATCAATTTAATAATCGGGCTAATTTGAAAAAGAAAGTCTCTGGCAAAGAAGAAAGGTCGACCTCATTTCGCCGTAAAAACGCAAACGCAGGTTGGTCTAATTTGAAAAGAGAAATCTCAAAGATGAAATATGCTGCATAATAGTCTTGGTAATGAGCCTGTTAGTCCGCCAAGTCCGAACCTGCAGCAGCGAGACGCAACAATGGAAATCATTATTATAGTCCGTTTGACGTGCAGAGCAGCCGAGGACACACTGCCATACGTTTGCCGCAGGACAGTTTGCAAAGCAAACCTGTGTGCGTCTTCCGAGAACATGTGGCGACGACTACCAGCGCGCTCTCTCTCTCTCTCTCTCTCTCTCTCTCTCTCTCTCTCTCTCTCTCTCTCTCTCTCTCTCTCTCTCTCTCTCTGCGGCAATGGCTGGTCGATATCCAGCGTCGGATTCCTCTCTCTCTCACAGCCAGGTAAATACCTGTGCGAGTCGCCTGTGTGATGAATCCACGCCTGACTGCTGTCTGATTGTGAGTAGAAGTTTCTTCCAACCGTGAACGCAAAAGGAAAACAAAATCACGCTGCGCGCACTTAAAAGCTTTTGAGCGCGAGAAATCGGGCAAAATGACGGTGAGTCGACACTGAAAAGCTGGCTGGTGAGGCAGTGCGCTCGATAAAGAGATAGAGGCACCAGGTCTCAAATTAGGTGAGAAATAAGAGATAGCAGTGGAGCTTTTGGGAGACCTCGCAGAGCTAAGAGCGTGAAATTCACTTGAACAGAGGGCTGCCAGCGAGCAGGGTTGTTTGAACTGCAAATTACTTTGGGTCAGAATTATAATTGTTCTGCATTATTCAGCTAGATAGTTAGTACGCAATAATAGCTCTAGCAAACTTAACTTGAGCCCTAATTGAATGACGCCTTTGATGCTTCCCCTCAACTGTTAAAACACAACGGAGTTATGGCAATCATCCCCTCAACAAGTTTTGATTCCAGGAATTTTGGGTTCATATTCTAACATGTAAATTGAATCCTTGATAACTTGCTGCTTCTTTCAAAGCGCACACGGAAAGTATGAAAAACATTCAACAATCACGGCTGTCAAGTTGCGGTTTATACTTCGTAGAAATGCAAATGCTGCGAACATTTCTGGTTGACCTGGTTTTCTTCCAGCTGTGTGCACTTTTCCCGCAAAGTGCATTTTCTCTTCGGCAACAAGAAGAGGCAGCTTCTTTGGTAAGCCGCTTCCAATCAGAAAGGAAAACATCGACTCGTTTACACTTTTACAGCACGGCCTGTTCCCACGGCTCAGCGGGTGGCCTATCTCTGCAGGGGAATCGCTCATTTGGCCCGAGAAATAATTCATCGCGCCTGTTTGTCGGATTGCGTGTCGTTCGCCGCTTCCCTGTTGCTTGTACGTGACCCTGCTGTTTGAGAATTCAAATTAGGTGTGCCGAGTAATTGATGAAACGCATTTCCAAAAGTGTGGATATTAGTTGGCAAACTTGAGTGAAGGTAATGCGTGACGGAAATGAAAAAGAGTAAATTTGAGAAATATGGTATTTTTACATGTCAATAGGTCTAATGAAAATGATCGATAGAGAAACCTGCAACATGCATAATGCCAATGAAAAATAAATTTAACTGATTTTTCTGAGCAGTGAGCAGACCAGGACTGTTGTGAGTCTTGTGTATCTTTTTAGATAATTAGTTATATAAAAATTGCATAAAAAATCTATTTTTTCTTACTGCATAAAACTATAATCATTTTGTAGCGTCCGTTTCATCACTAGACTTATAATAATATTCGGACAGTTGGTGACAAAATCCACGTTTTACTTCTAACTCAATGCTATTTTAGGTTCATTTCAGGTCGTTCAGGTTCGATCACGTTTTGGTTCAGATGCTTGGCTTGCTTGCTCGTGACGTTATTAAAATGTAGACATATAAATTTAGTAAATCCATTAGTGATTTAATTTTATGTTTGACTGTGCAATTTCTACATTATTTATTACCTGAGCATTTAGGAACTTCAAGATTGAGCTGGAAACATCAAGTGAGTTCCATGGTCTCACTATTTTGTACATTTACCTTTAAATAATTTAAGGTTGTCTAGAGCAAGATTTTGTAAGCATGCGTTTTCAGGAAAAAAAAACTAAATGTCCTATTCTATTCTCCAAAACAACAATCGCATTTGTTAATCTTGAAAATATAAACATCAAATTTATAAGAAAAAGGGCATTGATTAGGGGAGCATTGCAAGTGGAAAACAAACTCAAAACATGTTACTTAAAAAAACGCAATTCGGAGAAGTGTTCTAAAAGCACAATAAAAATTATATGAGTGAGTCACAGAAGATACATGTATGTATGTGTATGGGCGGGGGACTGGAACCGAAAGATTTACGTTTTTCAAGTCCACGCGTCTCTTTGAAAGTTCTCTCAGCACAGGCTGATGAATCACACTGGCAGCAACAACAAACACACACCAGTGTGCCGTGGATTTCGCCACGATCGATGCCGGCTCACGGACAATGACGGAAATAAATAATGCGGCCGCCACTTTTAAAAGGAACGCGTGGCGAAACGTAAGGTGCTGCGTGCCAAAGCATTCTCCGTTGCTGGTTCACGTGCGAAACAAGGGATATCGTTCTATAGCTAAGCGGAATTGGGTTGTTTGCTGACACTCACGGCCCCGTTCTCTCCGTTTGATTTGTGTCACATTGAAGACTGCGAAAAGAGGCTATATGAAATGCAAACGATGATGGATGAGTCGAGTTTACAGCCGTTTGTTTCATTCATCTCTTTGTAGATCAAACAGGGGAGTGATTTCATGTGGAAAATCCCTCTCCAATTCCCGATCGGAATTTTTGATGAATTGCTGTGTGCGCCGTAAATTCAAAGCGGGTAAAAATGCAAGCCCGTGAAATGCTACCGTCGTATTGATTTCCAAACAGAGGTCAATGAGTTCTGCTTTCATTGAAGCCCATCAATTATTCAAACGGCGGCTTTAATTCGTGTTTACCCCGCATGCCCATTGAAAAGGTCGATCTGAATGCAACAATTAGCGACTTCAAACACGAAGCGTGACGGTAAATTCACTAGTTCCTCGTTGTTTGTTGTTTGAAGAGTGAAAATAAGTTATCGCACGCTTCTTGCACAGAGCCGTCTTATTACCGGCGAGCTGCTGCTTTAATCGAGTGTCTCGCGAGGCAGCAAACACGCTGCGAGTGAAAGGAGATGAGCCGAGACACGAGATAAGCTGGTGTTGTAACGTCAGCCGAGCAAACACAGCCAGCTCGCCGTATTTGTGATTAACTGCTGTGTATACATTTATACGCACGCTCATGATGGGGTGCCCGCTCGTGCACTTCAGGGCAGTGTACAACGAGGCTGTCGTCCTCCGCATCATCAGAAGGTAGCGACAATGGCAGACCTTTACCTGGAAGCTAACTTTGCTCGCTTCCAAATTTTTCAATATTCTTCACCACCTGCAATGTTTAATGATCTTCCTCTGAATAACATAATAAATAATTTTGAGGAGTTGCGCCTGGTGCCATACAATTCTTCGCCACTAGAAGCACCCCTGAGTTTTGTGTGCGGTATGACGCCTGCATTGTATGCTTTTTTCATTAAACATTAATTGCGCTCGTTGAAGCCCTTTATAAAAAATGCAAGATAATTGGGGAAGCGAAGCGTGCACGCGTGTATCCACTGCCCCACCTATATCCCGCGGGAGTGTGCTGTCTTTTTGCATCCGCCTTGTTTCGCCATGAGCAGCATGTAAACAAACAACGCAACGACAGTCCAAAATGCGTTTCGAGTTGCTATCTTTACTTGGGCGTGCCCTAAAATGCGCCCAGGGGTCAGGGACGCGTGTGCCGTGCACACAAAACAAAAATAATATTTTATACACACGGAACAATCAAGGAAAAAATCCTGTTGACTGTATAGTATGTTTGTTTTCGTCGAATCGCGAGCAAAAATTTACCATTGCGCTGGAAGCCTTCTACGAAGCAAATTTTGCTGTATTTATTTTGAACCCAATAACATTGTTTGCACTCCACCATTTTTTTATCGGATAAAAAGATATTTTTTCTGAATTCAATGGCCATTTGGTATTTGTTGAATTTCCCCTTCACTTATATTTTTTTCCAATTCCATTAGTGGAATTGAAGCCAATATTAGACGTTGAAAACAAACTTTGCGCGTTGAAGTTTGCTAAAGCTTGTAAACATACATTTTCAAGAGAGTTTGCGGGCCAACTCGAGAAAGTGCGACTGACCGCGCCAAAGTTGTTTCCGGGGCAACAGTGACGGACGGTCTGTGAAATTAATCGAGCCATTCTCGCGCGTCCCTTGAGCCGGGGCAATTATTCCGATTGCACGGAGCGCAAAACACCGCAATCATTTAGATTTGCAAACCCTCTTCGGTCGGCCTGACGTCTGCTGCATCGCAGAAAGCCGCAGAGCATCAGTTTCAGCTGGCAGAGCTCGGCGAAAGTTGAATAAAACATGTTTTCATTAGTGCCTGGCTCGCTCCCACTTGGCAAAAAGAGGACAAGAGTTGGAATTGTTCGCTTTCGTTTGCGCGCTTATGCAACCGGATTCGCCGACGTGGCGGGCAGGTTGCCTACGCGCCAATTCGTTTTCGGCTCCTTTTTGCTGTTTCCTCTGAATTTTCGACGCCTTTGATGTGACACACAGGCGTTTTTGTTTAGCGTGTCAAGCTAAAAGCGGTATGCGGCGGTCATCATCCACGCTTCTTTGTGCCTGGTTCGTACAAAGAATTTTCCTGTTCACCTTTTCAAAATTTATGCACGATCAAATTGATTTTTCGATACTTGTTAATTTTTATAGGTTATTCGCTCGAAAATACAGGTTTTATTTACTTATATGAAACCTATTCTACATGGCTATAATTATTTTTTCCAATACTGAATTTACACTAAAAATTAAGTTCAATGACATAAATGTAGTTTCGCCAGACACGTGATTTCCCTGGAGATGCCAGTCGTTTCTCGGCAGCCTTCAGTAAGCTCTGCGTATGTGGGCACATTTGCACGTTTGCAAACATTTCCTCACCCGCTCATTTGGAAGCCGCGGTGTTGCACCTGCGGCGTGCTCATGGGCATACCTGCAGGTTGTCTCGGCGCTGGGAATAAGACTGCGAGTGAGCAGTCTGCTGACTCGGGGTCTTTCGCCAAAGTGGATCACATTTGCAAGAACAAACACGGTGTTGACTCGACGATTTTCGCTGATCCGCTCATAATTCCTGCGGACCGGCACATACACACACTCACACGTCGTGTCCTTTTCCCCCTTTTTGCGGCCACTGCTGGCTCAGCACTATTTTCTTATCCATGGGACCCTATTTTTTACATGTTCTGCAAAATAGAGTCTCCGTGCATAATTTGCACGCATTGGCTCGAGATGAGGTCGTGGCTTGAGTTTGTTTTGGATTTGCTCTGACGGAGGATGGAATTAAGATCTGACAGCAGCACTTCCATCCTGATTCCGAGAAAGAGCAGGCTGCTTGGCATTGAAGCGGCAAGATTAATCAGCTTGCATTTCATTCATTTGAGCATGAATGAATTAAAATTTTCAATCGATTTTATTTTATTATCAATTTGAGCATATAATGACGTTGTTAGCTCTCTGTACAAATATCCGTTTTACAAGCGCAACATTCAATCGTTTGTCTCTAATTAGTCTCATTTCGTAACAATAGGCTCCGCACCATTCGATGATCCACTTCAAACGGCCTGATTTATTCATCACTTCCGAGTGACTCTATATTACGGCGTGGAATCAACCAGGCGAAAGAGAATATAAAACCTTTCGACGATAACTCGTACGACAGATAAAATGAGCGCGATAATGCACCAAATCTCCAGCTTTGGAAGTACGCAAACAGGCCAAAAAACGAGGTACGAACAATCCCTAGCCTGCACTGTTCCACGCTCATAACTCATCAGTGAACTAATCGTGATTTACCATGCCGCGAAGCAAATGCGGCTAAACCGGCCCGGATTTAGCGAAATTTATGAGGCTATGTGTGCAATTCTACTCGTATATTTTAATAAACATGAAGAGATATGAAAACAAAAGAGCGTCGGAAAAATTTAAACTTTCAGCTTTTGAGAAAAGTGAATTCAACAAAAAGACGGCTGGTGAGAAAAAAACACCACAGTTGAAACACCGTCTTTTTTGAACTGCCATGTCTTAATTGAAAGGCATAACTTTCTCGGGATAAGAGCACAGCGGCAAATCCAGGCAGAGGCGTTTTATCTACAAAACAAACGAGCCATTAGTGCCGATTTACCTGCCGAAAAGACGGGCGGCCAGGATTAGACGCAATTTACGAGTGGCGCTGGGTGCGTGGCGCTGGCGCCCCGCCGCTCCCGTGCCTCTCATCTCGGTGCGCGCGGTGCTCAGAGTTCAGTTCAGTCTTGCAGGAGCGGCGGCGCGAACCGCTCGCGAGCCTCTCCGCCGACCACACACTTCGTCACTGGCCAGGCCGCGTGTTTCTCGCCCGATTGCAGTGGCCGCCGAGAGCACAAGTAAGTGCCCAATCTGACCAGGCTTTGCCACAGGCTTCTCAAGCAGGTTATAAAAGAAACCATTCCATAAAAAATAGAATTGTATACATTTGCGAGCCATTTTTGTTGTTTATAATCGTACTTAACTCTTCCGGTTATAGTATACATTTTTTGTAAAATAAATAATAAAAATAGTAATAAAAACTAACGTAAGGTACGTAAAATTTTGTAAAGCTCTGTAACTTAAAATTAAATTTTTAAAAAAACTGCCTGAAAATCCTGTAAAGCCTGCCTGCAGGTTGTGTGTGATAAGCTGATGTTTTATGAACACACGTCCCCGACAGAGTCGACAGTTCCGCCCCAAGGCGCAAATTGAGATGAGAAACAAACTGTTTACAATTCGATCGAATAGATTAGCCTATCGGCTTCTGGGGGGGTGCAATCAAAAAGTCGTAAAACGCCGAAGTTCTTAATTTATCGCCTTTTTATCGTGTACACGCGCAGTGGAATCTCATATAGAATAGGATTAGTTCTAGGTGATAAAAATAATCTTCTTACGAGTTAATGAAATACTTTTCAGGGCGGGATTTGCATGATTGAGTTGTGCGCCGTGATTGAATACACCGAGAGTTAATTGAAAAAGGTTTATCGCCGATTTGTATTTCACCACCGCGTTAAATAGCAATTTGTCGTGAGCTATTCAATTTCAATGCGAAGTTACTTTAACGCTCACTGATTAAAAACACTATGAAAATAAAATTCTAAACACAGATTTCGCAACTAAAAATAAAAATTAAAAGTTAATCGCTATAAAGTTTTCGAAATGAAAAATTACGTCACTTGTAACGCTCTGCGGTCATTCCGGGTCAAGCAAACTTTTAAGTTCTCAAGAATTTTATTCAGATGACAACCGAGGCGACGAAAAGCTCATTATTCGGCGAGAAACGTCACTGCTCCGCTCTTTAAAATTCACGGGCATGTTGACAAGCCAGCTTCTCAGTCCGCCAGACGTCAGTCGGCCGTCAAAATAGTCGCGCTTTTGTAGGTGACCGACGGCATAGCGGAAAATTAAGTCGGCACAAGTGCGGTCGGAAAGTACACATTACACATTCGGCGAAATGTTCGTTGCCGTCGGGCAGGAAAAGTTTGTAGCGCAGTTGCTGCTGAATAAATTATTACACGACGGCACACAGACGGAAACACGCATTTTAATCAAAGTCTCCTTTGAAAGGGATCAAAAGTTGTCTCTGCCGAGTTGTTGCCTCCCCAAAAGCCAAAAAGCGCAGGCCAATTGAATCATTCTGCGAAATTACGAGGATCAGCAAACTCGGCGCTGGCAGTTTCCCATTTTGAAAACGCACACTTGCAAAGTTTGCTCTGAAGTTTTGTCTAAACTTTCGTCATTATTTGAATTTCAAAATGTACACCCCCAGGGCATATTTACTTTGAAACTTCGACAGTTTCTCGCAACTTGTTCTAAATTAAATTCAAATCCGTCTGGAAATTTGTTCTGGGTCAAACGCATCAACAAGTCTTAAATATTCGATTCGCTACTCGACACGTGTCAGTTGCTGAGCAAAGGGCGATCTCATTATCGAATCTCATAAAACTGTTCGATGCATTCAGCGTACTTGACACTCGCTGCAGCACGAGTGTCCTTGTAACCGTACTCTATAAAATTTATGTTGGACGGGAAAAATTTCCCATGGGAGCGCAATTTTGCAGAGATTGCAGCACGCGGAACAACAATGCGGAATATTCGACAGGTCAAAGGCTGCGAAAATGCAGAGGAATGCCACGGCAGGTGGAGTAGCGGCGAATAAAAAGGAATGCGACGGAGCATCTCCAATAAAATTGATTGAGAATTGATTTTGTAAAAGAGGGTGCAGAGGGGAGCCGAAAATGAGAGCATGGGCAAAAAACTAACGCGCGCGCGCTTGTTTTTCTTTTCCAATTTTCCGGCGAATATTTCCCTGCGGCGATGCATCTGTTCTCGTCTTCTTCTGTCGTGGACCAACTTTGTCCAAACTTTGCCACCTGGCTGGCCTTATCAGATTCTTCCGTCGTTGATCGATCTGTCAAGTTGTTTTTATGAGAGCTCTTCTCAAAATAACACTTCCCCTTTTTCAAAGCGCATATACATAGCGCAGATGAATTAATATTTAAATTCTGTTTCCCATCATCTATTTGCATCACCAATCAAATAATTATTGATTTTCCGTATGACATGTATCTCAGCTATTACGTGTGAATGTGACGATGTACGAGTAACTGTTATTTAAAAATAGTTTGAATGGCAATCTTTTCTTTCTTTCTTGCCTGCAGCTTTGTTGACATTCCAGCTTTTGAAAGCTCTTGGGAAATTCACGAGAGAAAGGAAAATGAAATGGAAGACAAACAATCTTTACTCCGTGAATATGATAAATTTGAGGAATTCCTTTGTGGTGGAGACCCGGCTTTGCAATCGATTCAAGCGCTCATTTTTCTTTCAAGCACATTCTTCCTGTGTTTCAAGCCGGGCCCGAAAACACATTCACGTCATGTTGAAAGGGACGGATGGGCGCGGAGAAGGGAAGATTTATAGCTACAATGAATTTGAAAGGTCGGCGTGATAAATTCACTGCAAAGCCATCGTATTAATTTTCGCATTTCCGGCAGATTCAGCGACACTGCGGCCTGATTTGCTTCAACGAGCAAAGAGCTGCTTTAATTTTTGCTATTCGCCGCAGTCGCTGCCGCGCTCACTCAATTACCAAAAATAACAGACGAGAGAGCGAGCGAGCGAACGAGCAGCGCAGTCCAAGCGCTGAATATGTATATATTTTTTAACGCTGCTTGGTTGCGGCTTTAAAGCTTGTTTGTGTCTGAACTCACGCTTCACTAGGCGCTGTAATATTTGCTAATAGAGTAAAGCCCCACACGAGCCGAGCCAGCCAGCCAGCGAGCAAACGCATTTTGCAAGCTTTTTCCTCTTTTTCGCCTCTTTCCACTTGGCGAGCCGAGTAAAGAAGAGCGAAAATTGCTCAGAATTTGCGTGTGAACACGTGCGCTCGCTTTGAAAAATTGGACCTTTCTTGTCGCGGTTCAATTGCGCACTCGTCTCTTTGCTCTCGCGCCCAATTCCAACTCGATTTATGCGTAACAGCCGTAAAAACGTAATTAAAATGAAATAATATGTTAGCAATTTCTTTCAAAGCATAGCCTCATTTTTAATTAGAAGATATTTTGTATTAAAAATACCCTCCATTTCCAATTTGACCATACCATAGATTAGCTAATTTAATAAGCTCCTAAACTTTGTGATTAACCCATAAATGTGAGCGTAGTCGTCGGACGCAATCTCTATCGTGTTGCGCGACTCGCACACCGTAATAAATCAAAGTTCCGCGTCGTAAGCACTTTGTCAAGTGCTAATCTGTCTCTGCTTCAAGGGCAAACTATAATTTTGGGTTAATTGATTTATTATGCATTGGCGAGCACGGCAATATCAAGATTGATCGCCACACAAGCAAGTGAGTCCTATTGGACTATGCAGTTGTCTCGCGTTTTCGATCGTGGGCAATATTTTATCCCAGCTGTCGCGCGGGTCATAACGTTGCTCCGGGTGCATTTACTTTAATTATTCGTCCGCGGCGCGCGTCTTCGTACCAATGGCGATGTATGTAAATCCGTGCCGTGTCATTAATCATCCGCGGGCGTAAACAGTGAGGCTCATACATTACATTGTGTCATTTGTTACGGCCGCGAAGCGAAAAATAGGCTGTGTACATTTTCTGTCACATCGTTATAATTTTTTTAAGTGTGTGTAGTGGAAAACATGAACATGTAAACCCATAAATTTAAAAGTTTAATATAAACATCAAGTAAGTTTCTACAGTAAGAAAAGTTAAAAATAATGAACGAATTGGTCCAAGTATATTCGGTGTTATTTGAATTTTATATCACAACGCCTATCACACAAATTTGACTCACTGAAATAATATTCCTTCTAATTTTAATTAGTTCTCATGTGATATGTGTAAGAAACTGATTGGTCAGACTCCGTCAGATGCCAAGAAGATCGGCGCGACTTAAAATAAGACTTTTATCAGATGGCTTGAACAACGGTTTCGGTGTTCAACACATTCTTACGTTTCATATTGCCCTGGCAGGCTGGCTTTCGGGCCGGTCTGCATCTTGCCGTCGGCGGGCCTCATACATAAAACATGCAGCTCGCTTTCCTACTCAATTAGGCCAACTGCGGCAACGGTGGCGGTGGCTAAATTCAATTTTCCACCACCTTGCTGCATCATGTTGCAATTCCTCTCGCGCGACCCACTTGCGAAAAGGGTGGCCGCCGGGCCCCGTGCAAATTACGCGTGTACTCACCGATTGAGGCCAACCTTGTTGCACCAACAACTCGACATTCCCGCCGGGCGCATCAACGCATTTTTCTAAGAGATTAAACTTCACTGCAACCGAGAGGCTGCCACACTAGCGTTGACTGACTCGCTTGTTTCCATATTAAAAACATTTTTATCCTCTAATTAAAAAATAAAAGAAAAAAATGCACGGTTCTCGCCTAGCTCGGCATCAGCACCTTTCGAAAATGCCTTTTTATTACTATTTGAAATTTTCAGTTTTCCTGATCAAGAAGATAGCCCTAGGCAATCTCGCTACTTGCTAGTTTGCACCTGTCCAGCACGCGTGATTTGGCATCACGGGACGGATGTCTAGCGTTTCAAAAAATCCTCGGTGCGGAGGCAAGTGGCCCTTCAGTGGGCTGCGTCCCTGCGTAAGTTATTTGTTTGCGGTGTTATTGGGACCCGAGTTTCAGCATTCGTGCTAGCAGAGTGCGCGCCCTTTCTGGTCCTCGGACAGGGATAAAAAGAAGAAAAAAATGATCGTGTCGATCGTGTTTAAATTGCATCAGTGCAAACAAATCGAATTCAATTGTTCGGTAATTCACGCCACAACTTGCTTTATTTTTTGCCACTTAAGCAATAAAAAGTGCTCTCTGCGGGGATCAAGGCGCGCGAGTTAAAAAGTTTGTGGACGTGCAGGAATGCAGTTTCTCGCCAGCGTCTCCATTAGTCGCTTAAATGGAGTGAGAGCGAGCTGCCGACAGTGCCGACACTGAGCCATATTCTCCTCCTGCTCGGCTCGGCTGTCGTAAAAGTGCAATTTCGCACCGCCTGCGAATTGCACTTTGATTAGCGAGCGAGCCGCACTCTTGAATTGAGTAACGTTCTCGGCCAGAAGCCAGGTGCTCTTCCTACACACTTGGGTATCTATTACCTACGCAATTTTCCGCCCTCGCACCTAACACCTAAATGGGAACAAAACGCTGTCCTGCTTTTCTAATGCACAATTTATGCATCATACAAATACCCTGAAAACGTTTTTTAACTAATTAAAATATATCAACTTCTTACTTCAAGGGGAGATAAAAATTTTCTTTTGTTTTTATATCAGGTTTCTTCTTTAAATTAATATGACCTATAAAGGTTAAATTAGAAATATGTGTGTGTCCTTGGGCCATTGTGTCATTATATCAAATTCGATCCGAATATTTATGAAAAAAATCATTAGGCTTTCTTAATATACAGTCACGCCTACCCGATTTCATCTCCAAATCTATAAGAAATATCATCAATTGGAAATTTTCTGATTTGGGACGAAAAGAAATTGATTTGTTTTTTAAATAAGCTTGCTAGTTTAGCTTCCCTCAATTATAATAAAAAATATAACGCTAAAAATTGTTTGTAATTATTTTTCATTTCCTTGAAACAAAGCGAGAATTCCTGCCGGGGAATTTTATTCATTAATGGTTTAACAGCTCAAGCTCTGCGTAATTAGACGCAAAAAAAATCACAACTTGGAATTCCATAAAGTTTAACATCGCAATTTGCTGCTGAGCGGATATATAAAATTAATTTTCCGTTTTTTCGCCTGTTTGTGCTGAGCAATGGAAACATGTTTGCGCAACCGAATCGCTCTCGTTTCTTTTTTGCGCTGTGAATGTAAACGAGAAAATTCATGCTTTGTCGAATGCGGCGCGCCAACCGACTTTTTGCCTGCTGACTCTGAAATTAACGATTTTGTTTAGATTACGCATGAAATATATGTGTGTGTGTGTTATGTCCGAGTCGTGGGCGGCTTCAACCCTGTGTTCGGTAACTTATTCAACACGCTGTGATAAAATCGCGCTCATTTTCACAGAATAAATTATTTTGATGTCGTGTTGCGTGCGCCGCGGCGGGCGAATGAATTATTTGTTCAAAACTCCATTTTGCGTCTGGCAAAGAAAATTAGAAGCTAAATGATTAACAAAACTTTCCGAGTCGGGAAATGAGTTAGACTCTTTCCATTAATTTCAATTTGAGGAAAAATTTTCATTCGTGAAAGTGATTAGACACTTATTTTAATATTATTGAATAACAAAGAAGCTGGGAAAAGTTTCAAAACAGGTCGGAAATATTTTGAAAGTCAAGAAGCATGACGTCCAATAATTTATTTTCGTTCCGTGCAGCTGAAAACAACAATATTCCATTTAGAAACATCGATCGGATGAAATTATATCAGGTTAGGTTTGATAGAAATAATAGCGGTTTTTTGGTTTATTAAAAGAGCGATGCCTAGATTCAACGTCTGTGTATTTAGTTCCAAATTGTCATGCCATTTAGCTCAATTCACTCTTTACGAGCCGCATGGAAACGGAGGAAAAGGGGCAAAGTCGGCTAATTAAGTCGGGCTCACAGGATTTCTGTGAACACGCACAAGTTTAACAACGTCATTTCGGGTCGTTGCTTTGATCGCTCGCGAGCAGCACACACACAGAACAGAAGGCAAGAAAGCTTGATCAATAATCAATCTCATCGAGCAAGCCCAAATGCCTTAAGTGGATTTGCTCGGCAACGCCGCGCGGCGCATTAATATTAATAACAATGACTCTCTGCATTCCAAGCGCATTTCGCCGTCAAGAAGTCCAATATACGCACCCGACTACTTAAACACATACCTGCGCTGCGTATCGAAAACCAAAATCCGCTACTCCGTCTGCACATATCGAGTGGGCGGAACGGAGGCAAATATTTGCTCTCGGATTACGTTTCTGGTCAAATTTAACGGTGGATCAAGGGATGAACACAAGAGTTATTTGCATATCTCTGGAGAAATCGCTTTCGAATCAGAATATCCGAAAACAGCTCATTGATCCCTGGAAAATATGGAATATATGTATCAGAGTTCATCAGTGGAGGCCAAACAGAATTTGAGCACCGAGGGAATTGCGAGGAAAACAAGGGCTGATTGCGTCGTGGTATTCCCTTTTGTTATTCAAGCCGTGCATGATTTGAGCCAAAGGTTCTTTATTCCCACTGGATGGGACTAATTTTGAAATAAAAAGCCGTGGGACCGGCCTTTAACGCCCGTCGAAAGCAGCAGCAGCAGCAGCAGCGAGAATAAAGAGCGAAAGCAATCCATCTTGCTCAGCCCGCGCTGGCCAGCTGGCGTTTTTTGCCCTCACGCGAGCGAGCCTTCTCCCTGCTCTAATATGTTTCAACATGCAAATCTTTTTTTAGCGTACACGCTGAAAGCAGCGTGGAGAGCGATCCGCATTGAAAAGTGCTGCGCCGCGCGAGGAATTCGCGTCCCGATGAGATGAGCCCCGTAAATTATCCGCCGCCGGCGCCAGAAATGACACTTGAACGGCTGGCGTGTGAGAGGTCGCACGTTCGCGTCGATTATTTCCTCGTTTGTGCCGCCGTCTTCCCGTTTAAAAGCTCAAGCTGCGACAGCTTTTGAATGTTGGGTGAGAGTGACTTAAATTCATACAGGAATTTTTTTAAATTTTTTACTGCCCGAAATTTTCCTGTAGGCTCAAAACTTAAAAAAAATAATGATAAAAAAATTGTCAGAGTCCAAAGCCACCAATTCAAAACAAAATTCTCCAATTGGAAAAATTTTGAGACTTGCCATCAAATCCTTTTTAATGTGGCTGCAAATCCAGCCCTCATTAAGGTAAACGGCTTTTCCTCTATATTATTCAAAGCGTACATTCACAGTAAGAGAGTAATGATTTTTATTGATCTAAACTTTGTAAGCAGTCGTTTCCAATGGCTCGTGATTCAGTCAATTCTGAGGCATATATTTTTTGTTTCACAGGTAAATTTTTATTGAATGAAGCATGAATTCAGTTCTCCTTAATTTTTACTTAGCCACCCTTCATGATAAACCACTTAAATAATTTTCTTCACTTACCAGAAGAGCAATCCAATTTCAAGAAAATCGCTATATTTAGCTTGATTAAAAAAGAGTCACTGTACGTAAAAATCAATTTCCTTGGATCACCTCCAGCAATATAATTTTTTTGTTTCTCTCTTGCTCTTGTGTGGAATAGACTTTTTGCGGCGCTTTTTATTTTCGTTGTTGTTTTCTCGAAAGCCTCTCGGCTCTCATTATTCAAGGGGCGCGTGTCTCAAATCTGAACAGCCCTCGTGCCGCGACGGCAAAAGGAGCAGGCATTTTGATGCACGACCTGCAGTCACACGTCCTCTTGCTTGACACACTTTTGCCCGTGGCATTAGCATTATAGCCGGCGGGCAGATCGATTTCGAATGCAATTCCACGTGCGATCACTACGACTACCTCTGGGCGCCGCACGGTAGCAACGCAAACAAAGAGCGGGCAAAAAGCAAACAGTCCACGCGTTGAGTCACCGACTGCAATCGAAATTATACCAGGGCAAATGCTATTGACGCACCGGGAAATGCTTTCTCGCGTTTCACGGCGGCTTATCACGATGGAAAAATTTTATAGTACCTACATAAACAACGAGCGTGGATGGAAACGGTGAATAACGAGAGCCGAGTGCATTTTGATATTTGAATATATATTACAGCAAAGCACGCGCGTGTCGGCAACTTTTTTCCATTTTATTAGCGGCCGGCATCATTTTTAATTACAGAAAGCATTTTGTTTCGCCACCTGTTTATGCCCATTATTCTGGAGCAAAATTTGCTGTGGGGTTTTTGTTTTTGCTGTCGAGGGCGGCCCCGTTGTTTTGTTCCGTGTGAAATTAAATTATTTTGGCGCGTGCTAATTGAAATTCGCTCAGTGCTGGAAGCAGAGTCGTGGAAGAATGGGCAGCGGGATGAATAATTCATTTATCGAACGGGCAGCACCTTCTTCCTCCTCCTCGTCCTGCTCTTCTTTCTCCCTGGTAGTAATGGCCCTCGACTGGAAGCGTGTGTTTCCCTCCTGTTTCCACGCCTTTGTCTCGCCAAGAACAAAATGGACGAATTTTAATTCGCTGAATAATTTCCGCTAGCGGAAAATTAGCATTCGGAACAATGCAGTGTGCGGCGGGCGTTAACTTTAATACATTTTTCTGCGGTGCCTACCTCCAAGGGAAATCAACCACACCACTCGTTCTCGGCGAAATTGCCGCCGCAAAAACGGCCAACACTCCAGTGTGCTTTTACCACGCAAAACTTACTTTTAAACATGATGCCACATTAAGAGTTTCCGCAATTCGCCTTCATTTTCAGGGCTGTGAAAAACAGCAAAAATAAAAATGGGGGCAGTTCAAATTACATTGCGCCGTTGCTAAAAATAAAAATAGAGCTGCGCCTACCACAGAATTAAAAAATAGTGTTAAGAGCCTCTCCGAAAACGCGAGATGTTATAATACTGTATCATAGATATTGCAGTTGACCGTCTCTGCTATAACTTCCCCTCACATTCAAAATTCCCAATTGATGGTTTGCGGAGTATCTGTCGCAACTTGTAAAAACAAGCATAAATTAAACCCCATTAGCCTCTCGAGGAAGAACAGTTTTGACGATCAAATATTATTTTTGATCTACATCAGAGAAAAACAATAGCTGTTCAGTTTTTCATTGATTTATCAAAGTTTTATTGGATGTTGCGTGCGTTAAAAGAGAGTAATATTTTATTCAGAGAATCCAAACATATGCAGGAGGCAATTTTTCGCATCCTTGGCCTCTAGTTATCGTTACAAGTGATCTGCAATATTATAGGATTATGCTCATTACGCCGAGTTAGTCGTCGTGTTCCTTTTTACGTCGCCTGCATAATTGGCTTCGAACTGCCGCTCTCTATCTAGTTAATGCTCGGTGGTGGCGTTTAATGAATGGGGACACGTCTCCCTATTGAGTTTTTGCGCGGATTCTGCGACGATTTATCGCAAAAGTAGGTCAGCAATAAATAACGCCACCAGTCGTTTACCCTGTAAATACATAAATTGAATCCAGGGTGCAATGCTGTGAAAACTCTGCGGCTTTCTAATGCGCAATTTTTTCCTCGCCTTTGATTAAATTACATTATATACATATATTACTCTACTCCAAGTATCTATTAAAAAGCAGACGCACACCAAGGGTCGTTTGAAGTTATAAAATCAATTGAATTGTGCGCTTGCCTGAAATGAAAGAGGAAAATTGTTTCCAGTGCGCATTTTGCTTGACCTAATTATACTAACAATTCCGTTTAGACTAAGCCCGACGCTTTGTGTGATACACTGGCATGTTTGATTTGCAAATCCTGTAAATATTAGTGGTGGAATTGCTCTGTTGTACAGAAAACTCAAAGCGCTTACCACCGTAATGAAGTTTATCCGGAGTAGCAAAATACTGAAGCATCATCGGAAGCACGGGACACGGCCGTAACCGCATAATGGACTAACTTGCTTCGTGCGTCTTGAAATTAGCCTAGCTGGAACGGAGCGGCAAATTCGAGTTTGCCAAGCCAACGCACGCTCGGGTAAACACGTTCTAATTACTATTGACATGAGTTTGTGGCAAACTTGCGAAAATTTCCAGTCTGGCAAGGTTTTGCTTTCTGACTCTTCTTGTCGCCGGGATTTGGGGCCGCTTTGTTGTGGCGGCCTCGCACGTGGCTGCCAAACTCATCCACTCCTCGTTTTATTGCCAGCAGGAGCTCTAAAAATATTATTACCCGCTCCCCAGTGCAGTACTCGCTCCTTTTTTACGCCCCGTACCACATTGATTGGTCGTATGGGGCCCAGCATATAGTCGGCACGAGCGGGCTGAGAATTCAATAGACGGTCAGAGCAATTTCGTTTTAATATCCATTTTTTCTTATTTAGCCTTGTCTTACCGATTGAAATTCGATAAAAATATATCTAAGGATGTTTTTACTCCGACCAACAAAATATGCTTTAGAAACGAAAATGAGCTTAATATTACAGGACTTTGACCGCAAGTCATGTAATGCCATTAATGTGGTTTGCCGGCGAGATCAGTCGCAGCAATTTGATGTGCAGATGACGATATTCAAACTCAAGACAAATTCCGTTTGATCCTCACTAAAGAACTTGCGAACTTGCTCTTTAAAGTTTCAGACGAACATATTCCTATTGCACGCACGACTGCCATTTGAATCAATATTTAATCAAGCACCTGCTCTATTTCGGTCTCGGTGGGGTTGAATGGACTAGATGAGGAGCACTCTTCTTCCTCCTCCTGCAGCAGCAACCCGCCGTGATGAAATAATTACTAACAGTGCAAGAGCGCTGATACAGCCGGAGAGCCGGCTGAAATCAGGAGATAGCGCGGCATTATGGCTTCATCAAAGTGATTTACCTGCTCCGCCATTAATTAGCCATTACGCCAGCCGGCTCTCATGGTCTGCCCTTGATTGCCGAACTGACGGTCAATCAGGCTGGCGGAATGTGCTGCTGACGCAGGTGCCTATCATTCTTTCCCACCCGACATTTTTGGTTCAGTGAAAATAATCTCATTAAGCGCGCGCTTGTGTCACCCGGGTGCATTCCGCTGCCCATGCGCCGGTGTTTATTTAATTACCATAGTTTGAATCCTACCCCTCAGCTTTGCTGTTTGAATATTAGAGGACAAAATCACGTTTGAGATTGGGCAGAAGAAAATGAAATAAACTTTTTGAAGTTTCTCTAGGAAATGTAAAAACCACCCACTTAGCCGTGCAGTGATTTTAAGCAGGAAATTGGGTGCATCAATCCAATTCTAGTCTGGATCTGGATGCCATTTGCGTGCGTGCCAAAAAAAGAGTAATTTGGAATTTGAGAGAGCATGTAAAAAGTGCCGAGGTTGGCTGGCTATGCCGGATCAACCCCCTTAACAAGATAAGAAAGCAAGATTTGGTCGGGACGCTGCTCGTTCGACGGCACACACAGATCGCATTTCACATCTCAGCGCGTATCAATGTCGGACCGCGCCCCCGCTCTCCATCCTCCCAC
This sequence comes from Cloeon dipterum, assembly GCF_949628265.1. NCBI lineage: Eukaryota > Metazoa > Arthropoda > Insecta > Ephemeroptera > Baetidae > Cloeon > Cloeon dipterum. Next base: position 5,440,784 of record NC_088789.1, on the reverse strand, counting down.
GCACCCACGCGCAGGCCGGATCAAATTTTGCGAGTTGCGGGGCCGGCCCTCGCGTCGGCACTGATTGCTTTTTAATTAGGCCCGTATTCGGCTCGATCCGAGCGACAAAGGCGCCAAATGGAGGGTGACAGATACGCTTATACATATTTGTGCTGCCTATCTCTCGTATTGACACGCGCGCGCGGCAGGCACACTTTTGGCATCTGACAAACAAAGATATACGTGACGTCAGTATAAAATTCATTAAAACCGCCACAGCGACGACACAGACGACGCCGTATCTGACGAGTGAGTGAGAGCAATATCGATTGCGGACGGATTCTGTCTCTCATCAGAGCAGTGTGATATCGTATGGAACACATGATGACTGGCTTTGTTTGTGCGAAAGCTCCATCTGCCCGCTCGCTTTTTGTGTCGAGATGCACTCTGCGGCGATTGTTTTCATATCGGCTGTCACACGAGTGCAATTAATGAGCTGCTGTTGATGACACTCGCGCGCCCGTTTCACCGCCTTTCGTGAAATTCACTGCATTCGTTCGCCGCGAGCGGTTACATCGATCGGTGTCGAAATGATCTTGATTGGCGCGTCGGACCGGTGCATTGTGTTGACACAATTGTGGACCGCAGCGTGTCGTTCGAACACGAATCCAATTTGAAAATCAATTCATTATCAAATCAAAAGCTGTCAATCCCCCGTCCTTCCCGGGCTTCGAATGAAACACTATATTAGTGGCATTGAAAATATCCAAAACTGAAGGGTTAATTATGTTGTCTTTGCGAAGGGAAGTTTAGTATTTCAGTCGGGGCGCTAACAAGTTAATTATTAGGAATCCAACGATAAATTGCAAAGCTCTCTTGCGAAAATTAAGAGGCGCTGTTTACCGATACATTTCAGCGTGGCTGGAGGCAGCGCGCGCGTCAGCAGATAAAGTAGCGGGCGGGATAGAGACGGAAATATAGTGGAGGGCAGGCCCGAACAACAAACAACAGCTCCGAGTGGTGTGCCGCCGCTGAGGCAGGCGCTGTTATTATTACTCACACAGAAGGCCCCAGTCTGCTCCGCGTACATCTTTTCATTCTGGTCATAAATTGCGTCGAGAGCGCGACATTGCTGGGCCATAATCTAGCTCACCGCGCGTGCTAACAACTGCCGTGCGTAATGCGGCAAAAAGATGCTCCTTTCTTTTTCTCGTTTGAAAAATGGCCAGCTTTGTAATCAACAATGGGTCCTGGTGCATTCTGCCCATTCGAACCCCTGAAGTGACGCACAGCAAAAACCACTCGCGTTGCCATGCAAATGGATAAATTAATTTAGGCCGTTTGTCATCCCGGGGGCAAATGCTTTTGGTGGGAATGGAACATATTTTTCTCAGGTTTGAAGCGGACATGTGCAATATGCGGTCGAGCACATTGCATTAAGTCTACTTATTTATGCAAAACAAAGAAAAGAAGTCGTAAAAGCTGGACCATTTTCTCGGTTACCATGTATCATATGTTTGCGTTCGTCGAGCCCATTAGACGAGATGTAAATGGAAGCCATTACACATTTTACGGCACTCAAAGACACTACCGCGAACTAACTAAACAGCCTTGTGTGGGCAAATTAATATTACGTGAGATAGTTGAGTGCATAACATGCAAGCTTGAGTTCTCCGCATATCGAGCACGATAGTCGAATTCCGCGAGCGTCGGCAACCAAGGAAGCGAATATTTTGGGTATGTAGATCGTGTCAGGTTGTTTCTCATCTCAATTCCGGGTTGGGGTCGTAGGCGTTGCGCCGGAATCACAAAAACTGTCGACTCTGGTGGGCCCCTGCGGAGGCGACTAACTCTGACCTCGTGTGGTTGGCCTCTTTCAGCGAAAGGACGGACGATGGGCGTCGCCGCGTTGGTGCAGTCAGGCGTCGGCCACTGGACTTTGGGACAGGATGCCGGTAGCAGTAGCAGCAGCAGCAGCGACGACGCGAGCGAGCTGTGGTGATAGAAAACGCAGGATGAGCAGGCGGCACCGGGGTGGCCACCGAACGCCGCGGTGAGCCAGCCAGCAGACATTCCGCGCACCACGCAAGATGCAGAGACTGCGAACCACGTTCAAGCGATCTCGCACGCCGACCGGCGCCGACATGAAGCAGCAGAACAGCCTGGAGGTGCCGCGCCAGGTTCGGTCGGCGTCGTTTGACGAAATCCAGCTGGAGGCGGCCAAGCAGCAGCAAGCGGAGGCGCCGACGGCGGCCATCAGGCTGCAGCCGTCGGCGCTGCGGCTGCCGCTGCAGAGCATGAGCGCCCCGGCGGAGGCGCCGCCGCCGGGGGCCGACTCGTTCCTCAAGGTGCCCACCTTCAGCAGCCAGAGGTCCAAGAGCTTCGACTCGGGCTGCGGCGCCAACGCGAGCGGCTCCAGCGGCGACGAGTCGTACTACCTGGAGGTGCCGCGTTACTTCCAGAGGAGACGATCTTCTAGTGATAAATCCGCCTCTTTTTGTGTGCATTGCCAGTGTGTCGAGGAGTACGAGAGACTGAAAGCGTGTGCCGAGAGCACGTTGAATGCGGGTGTGCAACTGCGATGCGACTACTCAAGTCTTCCTTTAGGACTACCTTTCTCTTCGCCTTCGTCGTCATCCTCTTCTAGTGAGAGTGACCTGCCCTCGTGCGGCATCCGGGTCACCTTGGAGCCCGAAGACCTGGAGCTGCAGCGGCGCCGCCAGAGCCTGCTGGTGGCGACGCCTTCGTCGCCGCACAAGCTCTCCAGGCAGGAGGCCTTCTTCGTCGAGAACTCGCTAGAGCTCTCGCTGTCGGCCGAGAGCGACGACCCGGTCGTGGTCGCCGAAATCTTTCTCGAAGTTCCTGAGCTGCCGTACAACAAGCGCGACCGGGCCGCCAGCGTCGACTCTGGCTTCGCGCAGGCGGCCGCCGCCGAGGGCCACGGACCCACCAAAGAACAATTCGTGCTGCTCGAGCCCTCCAGCGGGGCCATCTCGCCGCTGACGGACGCTGAAGGCGGCTTCCTCGCGCCGCCACCCACCAACCCAACGCAGCGATCGCGTTCCGTCGACATCGTGCTGCCCACCACCGACCACGAACGGTACAAGGCCCTGGCCGCTGCCACTAACAATGCCGCACCCAAGCTCGATGTAAATAAGAAGTACGTGAGCACACCCTTTATTCTTCTTTTTCTTGTGCCTGCCACATTTTCAGCTTGCATGCTCCAATATTTACGTGTTTTCTCCTTTTTCGGCGCGCCGTGATTACGCTTCTTCCGTGTCTCTAATCACACATCGATTAAAGTGAAGAAATTCCGTCAGGAATTTGAGATAGGTTTCTTTCTTCTGAAAATAAAGAATGCAGATTATGTCAGATTGATAGCGTCGGATAAAAAAGATTAAAAAGCAACAAGTCTAAAGAAGAAATAATGTAAATGATAAGATTATTTCTAATGTACAAGGATTATGGAATCTGAAGATTATTCAAATTGTCTTCCTCCAATTCGCTACTGTGAAAATGGACGAACGTGTAAAAACAGCACTCGCTATCCTTAAAAGGCTTTTATTTGTACTATTATGAATGGGAACAAAACAATAATTCAAATGTCTTTACAAAAACATATCCTCGTCCATTTTAGGCATTTCCACGCTATTATTAACTTTTCCAATTTAGAAATTTGCCAGACGCAAAGTTTCCGTTTGTGTGAGCGCGCGCGGGTTTAAATAGACGCGCGGGTGCCCTGCGTCATAGGCACCCCAAAGTTCAGCCCGGAATAGTGCACCACACAATGTAACAACTGCCTGAAACACATCCACAATGCATGAACTCATATCTGGCTTCCCGCGGAACGAAACAGTATTATATTTTTGGATCGTCTCTTATACATACGCACCCATTCAGGATAAAATGATCTGGAACGGACATCGATGCGAACTCCCAGCGGACGTTTGCGATTGGCCGCGATTTCCGTTTCTGCCGGAATAGCACGATTCGCCCTTTATTGGCCGTAAAGCGCCAGCGGCGCCATCTTCTCATTTCTGTCCTGCCGATATATACGTAGATTAAAATAATTGGAATGACAGGTGATGCGGATTCCCACGCGCCACCTCCGCCTCGATCGCAGCAAATGTAGTGTGCAGGTGCTGGGAAATTCATTACTATCGCTCGGCAGCTCTTATTCTCCACTTCCGAGGCAGTGACCCAACGAATCCCAAGGCTATTCCCCCGGTGTTACGCGGTGCCGGCGCTGAATAATCAATTGGCCGAAAGCGGTCACGCGTGTCATTCTAATGGATTGCTGTTGGCTGTTGGTTCAGGCGAAACTGGATCAAATGCCCGGTTTGTCCAAGGACTGCTGGCGTTGAATCAAAACTTAATTACTGGCCGGAAGCGTGAAGAATCCAGTTATTTCCTGGATTAAATATTTGATCCTCGATTTTCACGCAAGCAAAGGCTTTATTCATTAAATAATGCCTCATTTCTAAATTTCCAAGCAGCTCTTTGTGTTCAAACAAAAAGTTCGCTCCTGTCATCGATGGGGGTGGCGAAAAAAGTTACCGGCGGCAGCCGATCGGCCGGACGCAATTGATACCTGTTGAGTTGCGGCGTGCGAAAAAGCTGCTCCTCTCGCGCCAGATTCACGCGTGCATGCGGCAGCGCTGACCGAGGGGCGCCGACGACAATGCGGTCCATAATTAGCTGCGGGGACAATTGCGCGCTCGTTCCTTGTTTGGGCCGTGACAATTGGCGGTGCGTGTGCGAGTCGGCGTGAGGTTGGGTGGATTTTTGCCGCTCCCGCCCGACCAGCGCGGTTGCCGAGGGTTGCTAAGTTACCGTGACGTCAGAAATTCAACCCGCCGCCAGCATCCATTCCTTGAAGCCTGGAGGACCATCGTCGTCATGCAGACTCGTCGCGCGGCGGGCGGGCGGGCGCGCGAGCGGGCGAGCATTACAGGAAAATAGCCGAAGAGAACGAGATAAAAGCAAAAAGAAAACACACAAGCCAGGTCTGGCTGGTTGTGGAGGCGAGATCGCGATAAATTACCCCGAGAATAAAGGCTAGCTGCGCTGGGAACTTGGCGGTTTGTGCCAGGTATAGAGCGGCCAGACAAGTTTCCCAGCTTGATTAAATCGCGTATATATAAATAAGGTCCGTTCTACACATCATTGCGCCGGCTGCTAGGGGTTTTAGCGTCTAAAAATATCCAAAGAACGTGTGGCCAAAATTTATTAAGCTTTTTAAGTTGGGTCTGCTCGTAAATTAATATTTAGGAAACAAATTATATATGACGTTATACTTTGTGTGATATAAATTAATGATAAGCGTCTGAAAATGAAATAGTTAAGAGAAAAAATATTTCCTACTGGACAGCTACTATTTTCGGCTCTTCATTCCTCATCAGCAATTCACTTGAAAACAAACATTTTGGCGCCACACTGTTAGCTGTAAGAAATTTTCAATAACTTCGGTCGTAGATTGTACATATTGTTGACTGCGCATGGTTAAATAGAGAAAGCAAATTACTGAAATTTCGTCAAACTCTGTCACTCTCCCTCCCTACAACTAATAGACCTTAGCCTGTATGTATTTTCATAAATGTGCATTTGATAAATATTTTTTATTTCCCGACAAAAAATCTAACGCCTCAAGTAATTCAAAACTCATCTTCTTATCACATAAAAATTATAGGTGAGAACAACCTTCACGTACCTAATAGAAGGTTGACCTGTACGTGCTCAAGATTTTTGACAAAGCAGTGCTGTGAAATTTCACATTTTATTTTAATATCATTGTTTCCGTTTAAATTACGTCACTCTTCTCATTACTTTCATTGGACGCTGATTTCAGTCATTGCACCAATTTAACATTTCAAATGAAAATGCAAGCCACGCACCAACTGAATGCAGGAGAAAATGCGCGTTGGTAATATTCGCTTTTAGCAGCTAGCAGTTTAAGGCTGACAAATTGCTCGCCGTCGCACCTGTCCTCCGACTGCGAGCTGCCGTGGGTGGCAATTTCAATTTCAGCCCGACTCGATTACACGACGATCAGCTCTCGCCTGCGAGAATAATTCATCATCATTAGCAGGCACTGAAACGAGCACGTATATGTGTGTTGCACACTGTCGGCACTGCACGTGCAGCAATAATGGCCGGCACATTTCCGAGAGGCGATATAGTTTCTTCCTTTCTTTATTTGTGTTTTTACTGCCTCATGAATTGGAAATTTATCTGCCGCGGCGGTCGTGCAACTCGCGAATTCGTCGCGCGAGAAAGAGAAAAGACAGAGGAAAGAATAAGAGAAATGCCACATTGTATTTTATGCTGCGCGTCTCGCCATGATATAAAAAGGCGCCGCACGTTTGGCGCGATGAGGCCGCCGTGAAATATTAAATGGAAAGATGCCTTTCTGAGAGAGTGAGCGAGCGTGCCCTTTTTCCCGCCGACGACAGCAAATAAACAAACACTACAAACACATTTTCCAGCGTGCTGAGCGGATAAATTAGATTTGCCCGCTTTTTGCCCTCGGTCGACAATTGCAACGCGTCCCTCCTGATTAAATTTGCCGAAAAAACATCATATTTAAAGCACATCTTGGTGTGTTCTGCTCGTCTTTTTAAATTCCCACATGTCCTTTGACGAATTTTTATGTTTCAAACATTAGAAAATTAATAAAATCATACATTTTGAAATCCATTCCAACCTTGTAAAACCCTAATCTATGCTGATCAAAAGTCCTAATTTTCGAAGTGCAATTCTATAAAAAAAATTGAAAAAATTAAGGCAAATTAGCACCAGTTCCGCAAACGACAGTGGCCGAGATGTTTTTTTATGCGCGAATATACATACACGGTTGGAGTCGACCTTATTAAAAGAGGCGGCGTAATCTGCAAGTGCTGTTTTCGTGGGTGACGCGCCGGCCGGGTTTGTTGTTATCTGCCGCTGACGCAATTTGTTTATTGTGCGCGTTCTCGGGTCGCAAGTGTGAGAGTGTAAATTCATGCACGCGCGGACACGTTTAATTATACGCACAAAAGTGGAGGAGTCAGTCTTGCGAGCTAATGAATTAATTAATTAGGAGACGCCTCGCGCAGGTGCCGCATATACGGATGTGTATACATAATAATTGTTCTCCGGCAGCGTTTGTTTTGCTCTCTCCTCTTTGAGCTGGCGCGCGTTTTTGCCTTGGTGCAATGAATTATTCGGAATATGCCGGCGCGCATAGCGGCGGAAAAGGCAGTCGACTGTTATTTCGGTTAAAAGGAGTGTAATCCCTCTTTTGTGCGCGACCAGCAGCGAACGCGTGTTTTTCTCTGTTGCGGTCTGACTCCATCCTATTTGCGGCCGAATTTACGTAACGCTTTTGATAATGAATTTCTGCCACACGACCGCCACCGCGCCAAGCGAATTCGTTTCTCAATTAAAAGCAAGCCAGCTTCTGTCTTTTCCTCCTCTCTGTCGAGTGACATTTTACTCCAGTTTCACTAGGCGGCGCGGCAACTGTTGATTCTCACTTCTCAAAGATAGTCAGCTACAATTTCACGTTTTCCATTTGCATTCCTTGCGCTTTGCTTTGCTTCTCCGCAAAGTGTTGCAACTACGGATGTTAATTTAGAGTCTGCTAGCTTCCACTTTAACCTTTGGTATTGTGTAGAAAATTGCCACTTTGTGGGATTACAGCAGATTAGAATGTCCGACAGCTACATTTGCAACTAAGGTGGCAGTCTGGCATTAGCTATCCTGTTATACATAGAGCACAATGTGTCATGGAGTAAACATAATGAGATGCTATTGTTTATCTATTTTTAGTTTTATAAGGAATGTTTTTTATGGTTCGGTACGGTAACTCAGTTCCACAAGAACAAACATCAAATACAAATTTACCAAGAAAATAGGGAAATTATATCCTAGGTGCAGCGAGAAGAGCGACAAAATTTATCATTAGGTGCAATCTCCAAACCATATCAGACGTCAGACACCATTATAAATAATTATACCACTGCTTGGTGCCAAGAAAACAAGGTACATTTTTTTCATTTACAGTGCTGCTCAATTTCTTCTATTTTTCCTTGCAAAAGATTTATTTTCAATTAATAATCATTATACCCCTAGTACAAAGTTGGTCCTGGCCCAAAAACGGAATTGAATTCACTCGAAAGAAGCTATTCGCAGCCTGATTAAATAATTGCTGGCAATAAACTCCGTTTGCAGTTTGCAGATATTGACGGGCAATTTGCATTTCTACCCCAATCCTTCCCGGCGTTAATGACTCATCGAGTTACTCGAAATCGGCAATCAAGACAATGGAATCTACCTGTGAGCTCACGTCAAGGAGCAGCAGATTTTCGAATTATCCGCCAGTTTATTCGTTCTTATAAAATTGAGTGCTCCGGCGAGAGAGATCGATAGGCAGACGCGTCCTTTGAAAACGCGCGCACAAAAAGCAGCGTGTGCTAGTGAAAGAGAGCGAGTGACTAGCAAAATACGCGCGCGCCTCTGCTCCGTCGGGAGCTCTTTATCAGATGTTCGAGTGCCCTTTATCAAAATGCACCGTCGTCCCAGAGGCGTAATTGAGCAGAAATTCGAAAGGGTCGAGTCTCTCGCAAAACATCCACTTAGTGTCCCCTAAAATTCACTAAACTGACACTTGCGGTCGGATCATTCGCGCAGGTTGACGGCACATAGGATCAAAATTGGGCGGTTTGCAAACAAGCATGAATCGGGAGGGAAGGGGAGCCGTCGGCCAACTTCTTATCTCTAACTACACGCCAGCAGCGAAATTAAACTTGAATCGGTGACGTGAGGCAGTCGTCACATATTTGCTCACCTCACCTGATGCTGTTGCGATGAATTACTCAGCCCAAGGTGATTTGTCGGCAATGCGTTTGTTTGTGGGGAAGAAAGTTGCGATGGTTGTGTGAGAGCGCGAACGCAATGTGGACGAAACATGCTGGAGAGAGGACCCGGCGCAGAGCGACGAAAGTACCGCGTATCCGAGGCGCAGTTCCACCTTTTCACTACACACTCCCCATGGCAGAAGTACTCTCCTTTGTAAGTTTCATCTCTCTGAGGTGTTAGCTCTGCATCTCCTTGTCAACAAACCCGCACTCTCGATTTCGTAGCCCCTTTTGCGTCGTGAATATTTATTTTAAAGTCATTTGCGCATTTTAAATTAAAAGATGAAAATTTTCACTTTAAAAACTGATTGTTTTACCACGTCGTAGCCAGTTAAGGACATAAGCGGGGATTGTTTTATTATTTCTGTAACGTTCTTTTCCCTCAAATTGTCAGAGTAAACTAGTTAAGTAGTTGAATCCTGTTGATCCACTGAAGCTAGATTAGTAAGACACCGCACGCGATTAATTCGTTCAAATCCCGAGAGAACAAATGTTTGTTTGGCTTCTGTCAGAAAATGAGACAACTGCGCAATAGCTGGCTCCACAGCCTTTCTCAGTCTCCCGCAGCTAATTGAGGAGATGCACCCTTTCCCGCCGCGGCTAATCTGCTCGCAGAGCAAGCCAAACTTCTGGTAATCACATTCACACGAGCAGCATCACGTCTCAGAAAGCACAGCAATATGAATTTGCATAATCCCCGGCATCATGTAAACCACTTATAATCATCAAGTGATCCAATCGGGAGGATGATTCTAAATCGAAATCAATTGTTTTATGTCTTAATAAAATTGAAAAACACTTTGGCTCTACTTTAGTTATTCTATGAAAAGTTCGTTCCGTTTCTTAAGATTTAAATTCGGAAATCCTAATGAAATAATAATTTTACACTCAAAATCCGACCTCTGGCGCAACCTATACAAACGAAGAGATAGGGGCCCAAGTGAAATAGACGCTATTGATGATCAGAATCGCCCACCCTGTTGTGGGTGACTGATGAGATAAGCAGTGAAACGAAAACAGTGGCTCAAATCGCCCGGCAAACTGTCAAATCCGTTTTTGCTCTCATATACACCTCGCAGGGGGCAAAACACACGTCGAGTGCGATCAAAGCAAAAGGGCACTGAAACAGCCGCTGGGCTCTGGTCGATGCGTGTCGACCTCTCGTTTCGTGTCAGGTGCTCTTTCTGAAAAAGACGACGCGCAGATTTTGACCACTTTTGCATCGAGAGCGGCATTAAATTAAATGCGAATTGCTCCCTGAGGGCTCGCCCGCCGAAAATAGCTCGCTGTGCGCTGCACGTGGTGATGAAATCGACCTGACAGTAACGGCGGTCGCTACATCTGCGCGTGCGAATCGGTCCAGGGAATATTAAAGCGGCCCGAAATATGCTGTACTAAAAACGGTTATTGTGTGCTTTTTGCTGCGGCACGGAGCGCATGGGGAAAAAGCCGTGCCTATGCGATAAAAATTTTAAAACAAGGCTGTGAAACTGGACCACGTTGGTGTGTGCATACGAGCACACAGCGCGGCGGTTTGTTTTTATTAGATTGATATCTACAGTGTGATCTCGGTGTAATTAATTGATATGATGTTATCAATCCAGCGTTCCATTTAGAAAACACTATTTTTAAATTAGTTTGAAAACATTGCTTTCTAATATTGTATTCCGAATTTTAATATAGGCTTTTATTGTTTTTATAACGGTGTGTCTCGATAAGAAAAAATACAAACGCCCTTTTTAGTATTGGCAGCGAGGGCAGCAGAAGTCCTAAAACGATGAAAGTGCTGGCTAAAAAAGCAGTGAAAAATTCATCCACTGGTGTAGCACTTCTTCACTCTGCTGAATGATAAATTATTTGCCTGTGCCCCATCTGAGGCAGCAGCTAAAATAGCAAGAAAGTAACAACAACGAAGGCATTGGCTGTATTATGTATGCATCGTAGCCGAGGTTTCCCAAGTGGGGATTCGTCCAAGTTGACTTCACCTCTCATCCCTCTAAGAAATTAATTAATCCCCAGCGAGAGTGAGGAAAGTCGGGATTTCTTTTCCTCCGTAATTATTTTCGCGTGAGGTTACGTTGAACATTATGCTGTTTCAGAAAATGGTCCACAGTCGCAAAAGTTTCTCCCTCGCTTCGCCAGGGTCGCAATATTGACTCTAAAGAGTTGATTCCGGCGGCAAGAGGAACGGCAAAGGGGTGCGAATCTTTTTCCTCGGCCCTTATAAATGGCGGAGTTGGGAACAAAAGAGGTTTATTCACTTTGTCTCGGGTAATTTCAAGTCTCTCTTTCTCTTGCTCTCGTCTTCCGCCCGTTCCTGTAATTTGAATTCCCAGCCGCCGTGAAAAGCAGCGACCAGATTTTTTTCGCCCGCACACCCTTGCAACTTCATTTCCAAGACTGCCGGCGGTAATTTCATTCTCCTCTACTTAACGACCCCGTCTTCTTTTTCGAAGCGTGCGTAAAAAGTGAGGTGAACTGCTCGTGCTGGATATTTTGCTTAAACTTTATTATATAATACTCCGCCGACGCACCTTTTTCGGAATGAGCAGCTGCTCCGCAGTGAAAATCCGATAATCGCACTGCAGTTTGTCACGCTAAAACCTGTTGGATTTCTGTTTTCATATATCTGATGTTAGTCATGTTTTCATCATTGAATTGCAAATATTTGTTGCGCTTGACTGCTACTGTCATTTTAACACGAATCAGAAAATAATGTCCTGTTTTTGGAATAATCACTTAGCTTGACACTAGAATGATTCAGCGATAAATTTATTTAATTTTTTTGTGGAGATAAATGAAACAGAAAATGTACCCATTATAGATGAAGTCATCTCGCTCAAAGAAAACCTCCACACTTCCACAGCCCTAATATGTATTAAAACTACTAACTTTATTTTGGTTCATATACGTTTTTAATATACAATAAAATAATTTAAAATTGAAGTAAGCAAAAATGTAACGTAAAATTATTTCTAAATTTGCCATTTTAAGTACCGACTGAAAAATGTGTTGTTTCTCAGGATTATGGCTATTATGGCTGCATTATTTATCAAATCCTTAGTTGAGTTAAATAAATCCTACAACGAGAAATGGCCAATTGTGTTTATTCATAGCAAAAATAAAGTTGATATATGTGTGTTTCAATTGATAATATTTTTGTCTGCATTCCCTTTTACTACTGTCATTTTGCTTTACTGTCCCTGTTAAAGCAGCAACTTCATCACATTCTCAATTAAGATCATTTTAATTGATATTGAGCTCGACGCTTGGCGAAATGCAATTCCTCGCCAGACTAGCACAATAAAAAAAGCGAAATAAAGCGCTCTCTCTATCTTGTTCCATCAACCAATTGCGAACAAACGATGCCAGGCAGACGGAGAAAAAAGGGTTGAATCGACAAAGGAAGAGAACTGCCTGGCAGCATACAAAAGCGCTAACCAGAAATTCGATTCCGGCCTAAACAAAGAAGTTTAGAATTAACCACGCCGCTAGAGGGAGGGCTATTTTCACCATTAAAAAGACAGTCCTTTGAGGCAGCGATAAATGAAGTCTGCTGTTTCTGCACCGAGACCAAACGAATTCCCGCGCTCCCTGCGATCGACTCAGCCGATCGTTTTTCTCTTCCTCTTGCAACCCTTCCCGACCCTCGACTTCATCATGCATATATACTTTTCGACATCGATTCGTCTATGCACGCACTCGAAAGCGGTGAACTCTTCGCTGGCACGACACATTTCGGAAGTTTTATATTTATGGAAAACCTGTAAATGACTTTTAAGTGTAAAAAGAGAGCTATGGGATTTAGGATTGCATAGTTAAAATATGATTTTTTTTTTGTTAAATAAACATTTCCCGACCTCCCGAAAATCTCTTTAAAATTGACCACTATAGATTTATTAGAAGTGTAGGTAGAGTAGGCAGACCATTAGCATCGCAGATCATTATTCATGTATTTCTATGTTACAAAAGCTGTATAGCGAATTGAGCTCTAAATTATTCAGACCGCTTGAAACCAAATGACGCCACCAACAATTTCCGCAAAACGTTAAAGCACTGTATTATAATTCATGCCATTAATGCAAGGATGATAAACAAATCCTACCAACACTAAAACTGCGTTACACACAAAATTTCACTTGACGTCAATTGTTTCCACAGTCCTACGCAAGTCCTCTCCAAAAATTGTGACTGCAAAATTACGAGGTGTGCGTGTCTTGTAAAATAATGCCACCACACTTGCACGGCCCATTTATTCACATCAAAGCTAAAATTTACCAACGAAGCCGCTCATATCCCATTCAGTATGGAAACACGGCCTTTTCCGCCCTGTGCCAAGTTGGCCACTCGCGCCGCATACAAAAGCGGTTTCGGGCCGGACGGACAGAGAGGGATGGATGCTGATTATTTGCGTGTCGGTGAAACTTGCATTCCCAGCTGAAAGCACCTGAATCGCAAGCAACATCATTACGCCATTAGTCCGTATTTTGGCTGCTCGCGTTAGAGGCGCTTTTTTGCGTCCGGTGAAAAGCCAAATTATAATTTAATAGGGTTTGAGGCAGCACGAAGTGACCCAGTAACATAGTCAAAGCTTTTTGCATGGAAAAGTTGAACGTAAACTCAGAAAATTTGCGCGATGCCATAAGTTAAGCCACGAAATCAACCGAGGAACCCAAATTTATTCGCGTCGGGGAGTTCCAGTTATAGCATCAAAATGATTCACTGAGAAAGTTAGTCTCCTCCGCTACGGGAACAGAGTTAAAAGTTTGTCGAAGTCGTGAGCACTGTGCCTTAATTTTATTCGTGAGTTTGTAATTGATTTAGGTCAATTTTCATGCCTGCTGGAAACGACGGTAAAAACATATTGTTTGGTGGACTGCAAAGATTGGCAATAAGTAGGAATAGGAATCCGTACAATTGGCTTACAGTAAAAGGAAACGAAGCTAAATATCGATTTGGTATTTTCGACGTTACCAGAAGGAAATGAATTCCTTTGGAAAGCTCCTGCTAACATTAATGAAACTGGATGTTGATATTATGTGGGAGTCAACCTTACGCTAGAAATGGAAACAGTTTCCTATCAGTTTTCTTATTTGTGTCGGATCCTGCGAGCAGTATTAAAGTTTGCGCGGCAGACGTGTATCCTGCGCTTTGCTCCCGCGGGCTCTCTCACTGCAGATTGCATTTCCGCCCTCGCGTCGTTTCCCATTGCAAACGACTTATCATATCTCTCGGCGGCCGCCATTACGCCCCTCGATTTTCTTTTGTATTTGTGTCTGGTTTTTGTGCTACGACGATAGCAATGCAGCTGCCTTTGATGCGAGTTTAACCGATTGTTGGTTTTCTCTTGTGATTGCAGAAAAGCTGTGCAAGGGGAGTCGGCACCTGCTGGCGAACGCCAACTGCGCTCCACACCCGACTGGGCCGAGGGCGCGATCAATGGGGACCATTTGTGGGTGCCGACCTCGGCGTCTGGTGACCTTTGCTACGTTGGAGATTCTGAATGTCAGGTGAGTTGTGCGGCCAACCTTTGCACCGTCGATTCTCCACACGTAATTTAGCCTGGAGCATTTCGATTTAGTGGACTCTTCTCAGAACATGCTGCCATTTGGAGAGCTTCTTCAATCTCCCTTCCCGGAAAGTTGATTTCTTATTAATTTGAATTTCATATTTAAAAACACTAGAGCAGAATTTTTTTAGGAACGAACATTGAATGTTTTATTTAAAGCTCTGACAAATCAGCACTTCGCGAAATATATTGCCAAACTTTTTGGAACGCTCCCAAGAAAGGGTGAAAGAACCCAAACAAAATGACATGAAGCTTTCTCAATACGCTACAGTTCTCTACCCTCTATGTTCTACACATTGAAAGTTCACCCTCGCAAATCCTTCCACTCACTACAACTGCACTGTTGATTTCCAATCGGCTGCTGCTAGTTGCCTGTCTGCTCGTGTCGTAAAAAATTTATGCGCCTAATGATGTCGCCCTTCGTGCACGGCTTGTATGCGAGTTTAAACGTTATTGCTCAACTTTTTACTGTCCTCCTCGGGAGAAGAATACATTTTCGTGTTTGTGTATCCGCGCGAGAGAAAGTTATTTTTTCTTTCGTCTTGGGCGCAACGCCAGCGCCGGCTGCACCAAAGAAGCGCTCCCCGCGGAGAGTGGCTCATAAAAAAGACACAGAATCTCTGTTACATACAGTGGATCCTTAAATTATGCCTTTATCTTTCTGCCAGAAATGCTTCAACAGCGCGTTTCGAAATTTTCAGCCCCGCCCCCTGATCGTAAAAGTGACACATAAATTATGCTTTATATATATGCACACTTCACCTTCACCCCACAAAATAAACGGCATAGAGTCTTTTTGAACTTAAATTGGCCATAAATATGCAGGTGAAGGCCAGGAAGTTTGAGTTTAAGCTACTTTACGTGTTAGCCTAAAGAGCAACAGTTGTAATTTTAATACGATTCAAACTCTGAAACAAAACTATTATTTTTCGTAAAGGGTCTAGGCAACTGTCATGAGTAACTTTCTTGGATAGGTCTAGTTTATATTTCCTGATCAAAACCTAAAACAATCAATAACCGGTCCATTTGGCATTTTATTGTAATCCCTTATTTACTCTGATTTCCATAAATATAAAAATAATGGAAATTCCTGGCCGGAAAATTTATTTTTGGTTCAACCCATTTTAAAATTTTCCAAGTAACTATTATTTGTGCAATTTTTGTATCAAATAATGTGTTCATCAATAATTAAATTGAGAGACTAGAATTTTCCAAATAAAATCCTCTGCTTTCATTGCCAGTGTCACAGTTGAAGGTTGTGAATTGAGACCGTCATCTTTCTCGATCAACCAATATTTTGTTAATGTAACAAGTTACTAGCATATAGAGCACATTCCTCTCTTTTAGACTTAATTAACCAAATATGCCAGTGATAATCGATTGCATTCATTTGACTCTCTTTTTCCCTGCCCATCCTTTAATGTGGAATTACAAACTTCGAAGATAGGTAATTTTCAATTGAATTAATCCTAATACCAGATATTTGTGTGCTGAAAAAGGCTGAATATGTTTAACGCTGAATAGCAGAGAAATTAATTTTAATTGAGTAAAAAAATTTATAATAGTAAATAATAAAAGCAAAACAAAATTTTAATGAAACAATTCCCAACAATAATATTTCTCTGAAGTAAAGAACAACACTATTAAAAGTTGAATGTAAGGGATGCAGCTAAATACAGCATACGATTTTTTTAGTTACTGCTCCTGTTGGCTGATATAATAGGTATCGTCATAAATTTCATTAATATAATTAAAAAAGAGAGTACCAAATTAATACATGAGTCACAAGAAAGAAACCCTCTAATGTCGAGATAAATGCTAGTTTTAGTAAGTGAGGTCATTGATAGGAATTATAATCTCATTCCGCATATGTGATTAAAACTGATTAAAAATAACATCATCGTCGTTTAATCGAGAAAACTCTAATCTCAATTTCAGATCTTTAGTCAAACACACGTTTTAAACTCTTGAACCTATCGAGCGCTAAAAAATTTCAATAACTTTCCCTGAAATGATAGTTATTACTTTGAAGATAGCAAATTTTAGATATTTTGACTGACTATTGTTGTTTTGTTGCAGCGGCATGGACCAAGACTCAAGTGTGCCGCGTGCCGGATCGTGGCCCACTCGGGCTGCATTTCGCAACTGCTCGACAGGCAGAACTTCACGTGCAAGCCGACCTTCCGAGACGTGGGCGTGCGGCAGTACCGCGAGCAGACCTCCATCCAGCACCATTGGGTCCACCGGCGCTCCCAGAAGGGCAAGTGCCGACAGTGCGGCAAGGTGAGTCGCTCGCTCCATCCCTTCCACCCTCTCTAACAAACTTTCCGCGGGCCTCGGGCGAGGAAAGAAGCCTTTAATTGCGAGAGCAAGAATGGGCCGCATTCTTTTGTGCTCTCAAAGGAATTTTAATTTGCAAAACGCCCGCGCGCGCGTCGTGCTGACGTCAATAATCGCCGTACGGTGAAATTAGTTTTTGTGCTAAGTGCTGCCTGGCGGTAAATCAAACTCGATTATTCTGCATATCAATTGCGAGTGAGAAGGACAAACTTTTTGACAGAAATGGGCCAAGCGACACACAGTGTCTCGCTCACTGTGTCAGCTCTTTCCGCTCTCTCGTAAATCACAGCGAAATAATTTATTTGAGGCTCCGCGTCTGTGCTACACAGCGGATACGTATGTTTGGCAATTCCGACGCAAAGGCTTGACGCGTCGAATGAAGAGAGCTGGAATAATTGGCAAGTGTTGCCAGAAATAAATTTCGCGTCGGAAAAATTGAATTTAGTCGGGAAATGGAGTCTATAAAATTTCAAATATACATTTTCTACGTGGAAATAAAAAAGATACTTTCTTTCTCATTTGCATTCGAAACGAAAAAAAGGCTGACCAAACACTTCATCAAAATTCCATAGCTTCATTAATTTCTTCTGATCACGCTACAATAAAGAATTAATTGTTTAAACTTTAGTGCTTTGATGTGCTCTAACCGTCTGGTTTGAGAACAAAGAAATTCTTTAGTAATTGTTTTATTTTAAATACTTTGTGGCGCTGATGGTTATTTATAATATAAAACTAATGTGGACATTTTTTGCGCATTTTATGTTTTACGACGCAGTGGGGAGCAAATACTCAGTAGGAGTACTTCGTTATGTACACTACAATGAACAGCTTTGAACAAAGAAACTCGTGTGTGCAATTCGCAAAGGTCGTGTTTGCCTTGATTCCAGCACCCCAAGTATATTATGCTTCTTTTTCTTCTTTGTGTTGCTAAACTAAATTTAAACCTTTCTTTAGCTCGTTTTTAAAGTAAATAAATAAATGTTAATACCATGGTAAATACAATCTTGAAACGTTCCTGGCTCTTTGTTTCTGATAAACCCAACAGCGCCCGTGTTTCACTAAAACGACACGGAATTTTGTTAAATCATGGTTGAAATTATATATCAAACGTAATCAACGTTAGTGTACTTGAGAGGAATCTAATTTCTTGAACAGATCTTGTATTCTCCACGTCCCTCGTGTTCAATTCAACTCGAATAAGTGGCATTACGTATCGGGCCAAGTTTGTGTCTCATTTCATCCTCGAGGAGTGTTGAGAAAGTTCGTCGGAGCGTCTCCAACCGACGTCGCCATTAATTAATTTGATTGATCTCCGCAGCCGAGTCGCAATTTCTCAATTATTCGTAGGTCGAAGTCGTCACTCCAGTTCAAATCCGCGGTACCTGCTGCGAAGAGCGTTAAAGCGCGGTCTCGTCATAACACACGCGCCGGGGAGACAAAGACAGAGCCTTTCGTCGTTGAAAGTTGGTACAAATTAAATCAAGATAGCAGAAAATGGCACGTGCACGTGCGACGACAAAGGGCCAATTTTCCGCTGTTCTTCCGGCTGGGCAAACAGGATTATTATGCTCGGCTCTGCCTACAGATTGATTGTCGCATTGTGCGAACGGAAAATCAGTAAATACGAAAAATAAATAGCCGCCGATGTTTGCTAAACACGGCGCGCGGCCGGCGACGTCTGCGGCAAAAATCGAACTCGCACTGCTCGGAATAAAAAAGAGACCCGCCATTTCCTACGTCGCAGATGAAAAGTTAAAGGGTCTGAGGACGGACGGACGGACGGCCGATTTCATTTCGCTATGGCATATATGTGTTTGAAGGTGCCATTTCTGGTTAAGTAAACGTGCGCGCGTTACATTTCATCAGCAGAACGGCCGACCGGCCTCAAAGAGCACTGACTCGGCGCTCGCTCGCTCGCATTCGCCCGCCGCGCAGAATCTCATTTCCACAATGCAATCCCGACGCTACATGATGAGCCAGAAAATCTCTCAAAGTGTCCTTTTCCAATATCTTACTCCGCCGACGCGACACTAATGCTTAAATTTAATCATCGTCCAAGGGTAGCTTTTCTGGTATAACGTTTCTGCTGACAATAAATTCCACCAATGATTCAGACCAAACCAAATCAAGAAATAGGCTTTGATGGAGTTATCAACCGATGTCCAAGTTATATTTTTTATTGATGATGAGGATAAATTCATTGAAAATCTTTGCAACTTTTGAGAACTGAAAAAAAACTTTTTCAATTGGATGGAAATTATCCTCGTATCGCAGGGATGGCGAGTGGCGGAGACTTTGATTGTGCTCAAGGCAATAGTTTTAAACGATTGGTGCTTTAGAATCATCTGCAGTTAAAATGTGGTAGATTTTGTTTTGCAAATGAAGTACTACTGCTGAGGCCTGTGCGGGAACGTAGGAAGCGTAGTTCTTTAATAAAAATTCCACGTGTTACTTGATGTTAATATCCACACAGAGTAGAGCCAATTTATCATCTCTCTTAGTTTTAGTGTTTGACCTGTTTAAAAATTGACCAGCTAATTCCTATAACCACGAATTTTTGTTAAATATTCTTTTTGCGTATGCTGATAGTAACCATAATTTTTTTATCAAATCAAGATGAATTTCCATAATTTCAAAGATTTTCTACGCAGTTAAGCGCCACTGAATACGCCTTGTGGATTGTGAAGCACGCAATTCTCACCCCCGCCCCTAAAACTCACCCCCTAATAATGAAGCAAGCAAGCAAGCTGCAATTTGGCGAGTTCGCAGGCACTTTTAGCTGGGAGTCGTGTCGCATCGAGTGGTTTATCTGGCGCAGCAGTTGGCCCCATTATTAATTCATAGCGCTCGCGCTCTCTCTCTCTCTTTATTTTGCGACTCGCAAATGAGCAGGAATAATGCGCCGAGCCAGAGAAGAAGAAGATCCGGCCGCCCGCTCGCGCCGCGTCGGATTCTCGAATTAATGAGACGCGCCAGCCGAGAGAGGATTATTCTCTCGCTGTATGAATTTTGTTTCGCAAATATTGCTTAATTTCCTCCTCGGCACACTGCGCGCGAAATTGAGCTTTGCACTTGAAGGCGAAAGTCAGCACTGACGGTCCAATTTTCAGAAGCTATTACTTCCTCCAAGCTGCTTTTCTCATGTGACCTTTTTATACTTTTATACTGAAATCATACTGGATGGAAATTATTTTAGGAAAATTTCTTGAAAATAGAGTTTAGTCATTTTCGTTACTTTTTGAAATTATTTTTTATTTATAAACTCAAATGTTTCATTTACTTCTTTCCCGGATTTGTTTTTATTTCATACACCAAAGTAATTTATTCCAGAGAGAACACATTTTGAGATAAAAAATTTATAGCATTATAAACGCAGCTACCCAGATATTTTACGAGTTCCCTTTTGAAAAAAACATCGTTTTACGATGTCACAACGATATCAGCATTTTTTAATGTTCTATTGTGAGCGCCGAACAAAAATTTGTCAGCGCTGCTGGCGAGCGATGCAATCTGGAAGCGAAAAAGGCGCCGTCAAAAGCACAGACATGAAAGGGGCCGTTCGCACAGGCCAACCGCTACCTTCGCACGGGAACGCCAGGCATGCAAATTTCGTTCTGTCGCTGCGTGAATCATAATGCATGCACATCAGGGGAAAATAAATGCATGCACGCCTTGGCCACAACCACGAAGCCACTAACCGCAGAACGCTCTTCTGTTCCAGTCGTTCCAGTCCAAGTTGTCGTTCAGTTCAAAGGATATTGTCGCCATCAGTTGTTCCTGGTGCAAGACGGCCTATCACAACAAAGACTCGTGTTTCAACCTGCAGAAGATAGGCGAGGAATGTGATTTAGGTGAGTAGAATTCAGTGAGCCCTATGAACATTGATTCTAAATTTGAAATCGGTGCTGCAAGATGCAATTTCCTTTTTTTTAAGAAACAAGCAACAAAAATGTTATATGGAATACTTTGAGATTTATGCACTTTTTTCTAGATGATTCCCTTTTTCTCGAGCACTTTCAATGCTCTGGGAGATATTTTGGGGCTGCTTCCACCAAACTGCTTTTTCTGACGTCCAATATAGGCGTGAAACTCGTTGCTTGAAGGAACTAGAACTTTCCCCGCTTGCATATCCAATTTTCCTTTAGCACCGCCTTTGAGAGGAAACTGCGCAAAAATGTTTAATTTTTCCTGACTTTAAATCTCTTGACTCTGTTGAGTCTGAAATCGATATTAATTTTGTCTGTGAGCTAGCGGCGGCACGCTGGGAAATCTTGCTCTCACCTGACAACATCTACGCGGATCTGATTTCAAGCTTAAACCCGACACTTTTGCTTCTTGCGCGCACCCAGGAGAGCCGTGATAGTCAAAATAAGCTTTGCGTGCTTCGACGAACTTTGAGTGTCTATAAAATCTCGATCGAAATCACTTTTTTAACGGATTTCCTATCCTCATCTTTTCTGCTGTGTTTCGTGAGACGAGGGGTTGAATTTCGTAGCAGAGAAAGACGCGTGATCTCAAAAATAGCACTTTGAATATATATATGAAACCAAAGCGCACCGTTTGAACGCCAATCGTGGGTGTTCGATTTCGCTCATTGAACCTAAATGCAAAGTTTTTTTTCCATTCCGTGGAGCGTAGTGTGAATTTTGCGCCGTAATTTCAGGGCTCACTTTTCTTTTACATGCGAGCAAATACTAAATTTCGACAAGCGCAAACAAAACGCCCTTTCGAGTGCTGTGTCATTAAAAGCGGCGTGGGAGGGCAGCAGGACCCGCCGGCGGCCTGCATGTTTCCACTGGGGGCACAATTTTGCTTTGCACAGACAACAATTAAGCAGATTAAATTGTTTTCAAGTAGAGAAACAAGGCTCGCTCCGCGCTGCTTTGTTTTGCTGAAAGCCTCCTGGCAGGCTCGGAAATTAATTACTCCTGCCTCCCTCTCGCGTTTTGTTTCTGTTTTCTGACCTAATTGCCAAAGTAAATAAAGCGCGCGATCGGCGAGTTTGGTGGCGGTGATGCTTGGCCCCGCTTGATCTCGTTTTAATAATGTTAATTAGAGCGGCGGCATCCGATCGCTGGAGGGAATGCAGACCGCACAACTGGAATTGTGTGGAAGTCAAAGTTGATTTAGTCGTTGTGTGTAGTTGTCATGCCCTTGTCCCTTGTTTTGAACGAGTATTTATCAGAGTTGATCTGCCGGGTCCATTTTTAGTTCATTTTTTGTAAAGTTCCTAATTTAATTGTAACGATTTTAACCTCAAAATTTATAAAAAAAATTGCTTCTCTATTCACCTGTTTAGATTTTGCAGCAAATATGAAAACTTAAAAGGAAAATCATTTCATATCACTCTTTTTCACAGCAATTTTGGTCCCCAATATTTATCTTCAAATTTTAGCTTAGCTACCCATCCTTTCTAAAGCTTATAAATTCAAATTAATTTAAATTACCGTGATGTCCCATGGGATATTTTCGTTCTAGTAGTTCGATTAATAGAATCTATTATTATTTAATTTTAATGAACTATTGTTGAAATGTAAATTTGGTAGGAGTTCACTCCAGCATTATTGTGCCTCCGTCATGGATTGTGAAACTGCCTCGCGGAGGGAGCTTCAAGTCGAGTCTCCGCAAATCTCCGAAAAAGAAGACCAACAGCAAAAAGAAGAGCAAAGACAAGGTAAGTGCCCTGCTCATTAACCGACTTATCTCCCTCTTACGCAATCCATCGCGTTTCAGCCGGATCAGCGAGCATTTGTGATCAAACCGATCCCGACGGTCACCGTAAAACCCGTGATAGTGTTCATCAACCCGAAGTCAGGCGGCAACCAGGGTGCCAAGCTGCTACAGAAGTTCCAATGGCTGCTCAATCCCAGACAGGTTTTCGACCTAACCCAAGGAGGACCCAAAATGGGGTGAGTGAAACCCTCAGTTTAGATTCCTATTACATTATTGCGGTTAAAACGAAAAGAAAATAAACGTGTTCAAACATCGTGAAACGTAATTTAATATTAATGTGAGCAGTGCTTTTATGTAAAACGATATTTTACAATTAAAATTAATTAACTTAAAATTCCCTTGGAAACAAGTATGTTTATATTATTACGACAATTTTGTAAATTATCACTTTCTGTCATTCTTATCGAAAATAATTTTGAATTTATACAGAACGCCTAGTAAGTTCGAATAAATTCAAATTTTTTTATTGTAAAAATAGATGAAATTCCCAAATCTGTTAGCTATTTTGGTGGATAGGCAACCGGTTGTGGATTAGTGTTGCACGGGCTGCATACGCTTTATCCTGCGACTCACTGACCTATTTCTTTTCTCGTTTCAGTCTGGAAATGTTCCGCAAGGTGCCGAATCTGAGGGTGCTTGCTTGCGGAGGCGACGGCACCGTCGGCTGGGTCTTGTCGATCCTCGACCAGCTTGAATTCTCGCCGCCGCCGGCCGTCGGCGTGCTGCCACTCGGCACTGGCAACGACCTCGCCAGAGCTCTCGGATGGGGAGGCGTGAGTATCCGATTTTACTTTGCGTGTGCGTACGCTTTCTCACAATCGTGATTGTGTCCTTTCGTTTCCCTTGCTTTTACTAACCAACTTTTTGATAATAATTGCAATGCACACGGAAGCATCTTTTTGACCAAAATAAAATTACCTGGGACATTTTATCAACTGCCAGGCGTACAATTCGCAGATTAGCAATTTAATTTTCCAATCAAATTCCTTCTACAAACGTTTCAATTCATATATTTTAAACTCGGATTGAACGTAATTTTTTTCTGAGACTGAAAAAAGACGCCGGTGGTTGTGGTGTTGTTTGCCAGGGGGACGAGCACAGTTGCGGGCGGCGTGAGAAGGCTTTCGTGTGCGGCACGTGTGCCTTGCTGGGCTTCCTGGCGACGCGCGTCCTGCCGCCGCCGGCCTCCCGCCAGCCGTCCACGGTGGCCCTTCTACTCCTGCTCGCACTTCTCTCTGTTATTCTCTTCCTCTCACTCCTTGGCTCGCCTGAGCACTGCGTCCCATGTCAGGTGCATTTCCGCATGCAAACTATTCTCTCTCTCAGTTCCACCTCAAAAGCTCGTTTACTTTGTGTTTGCAATAGTTTGCAGGTTTGAAAAAGATATCTAGGTTTTGTTGTTAGCTGTAGACAGTTTATTTCAATTGAAATGCCCATCATATTTGTTGCACTAACGGCGGAACTCAAAATATGCTGCCACTCAAGAGGTGAGCCCTAAAATACTCAGTTTTCCCTCTCGAAATATGTCTGTTGAGTCGAATACAAATTCGTAGATCTCGTTTTCGTTAGCATTTTGCATTTCTGTTTTCAAATAGCACAAGAAATCGTTAAGGAAGTTCAAGCACAAATATTTATTTGGTGGGCGAGTTTTCATATGAAATTCCCACGAGCTCTAAAGAAAATTAGTTAAAATCAAGCCGTTACGGTAAATGTCAATGTTCTCTCACCTCTAAATTTCTGTATATGTGTTCTGCATCGAGCGAATCCCAACTTTTCATTAACCCATCTTGCAACCGAATGTCGTAGTACCCAGCAATCAGTTTTCCTTGTGTAACAATGATTTTACTCCAAAAGTTGCTCCAAGTTTGCCTGAAATATAAGTCACTATAGTACATATTTAACTGTCAGAAGAATTAATTGTAGATTCCTCGGTTTGTACCGAGCTCTTTATTTTTCCATATTTCTACATAAAGTTCCTACTCTATTAATTTCGGCTGCTGGTTGAAGCCCCCAATTCATGAGCTTCTTGTCCCGTCTGCCGATAACTTGAGGACCATTCTGTAAAAATATGGATACATAAACAGCTCGCTACACTCCGAAAAAGCTTAATTTAATTCTTCTGACAATTGTTATGACAACTTCGTGTGCTTCTTTCTTCATTGGCATCCATCAAGACATAAATTTAAGTGAATTAAAAAGCATAAAATTCATTGAATTGGTGCTCTTGGCGTACAAAGCAATCACACTAGACTCACCAGCTAACATATTTTTCCGTTGCTCTTTGGAAGTATTTGAGGTGCGCGATGTTTTCACATTTTATGTTTGCCAGGTCAACGTCCTTATCAAATCCATCCACGAATGCGGGGTATAACATTTTGTGCTCACCCAAAGTGCTATAATACAGTACAAAAGTGTGTGATTCTCGGTTTTTAATTGGGCTGTTTCCATCTGGTTGAGCGTCTCTCGAAGCTGCCAAAATCGGTATAAGATTCAGTGCTTGGAAAATAAAATAGCATGGTATCTTACTAGATAGAAAGTTGTTCATGAACACGAATTTTTCTGCCTTTTGTTCTGGTGAATGTCGAATGATTAATTCGTCGATTGAGCTCTGAACGATGAAAAATTTCCCCTCCGATTTGGAAATGCGGAAGGAAAAGTATTTTAACCACTCTTTCCTTTATACCATTCGTGAAACTGTTAATGGATTCAATTGAAAAATGTATTAATATGTATTTACTCTGAATCAATCTTAAATGGTAGCTTCAGCAAGTCTGCAAGTGTCCAATCACTCTCAAATACAAACTCGACGTCTTGGTACCTGCAATTTAAAAATATTTTGTATCCCAGGTCTAAAAATAAAAATATGTATTTAGAAAAAAATACCTTTCGTTCTGATTTAGAAAATTTGCGCCCACCGTAGAGTTCGATTGTCCTTCATCCTCTGCACTAGCATCAAAATCATCTTCAGGGTGCTCTCTTTTAAGGTTGATAAGAACATCTTTTGACTCCGGTAGATGCAAAAACTTTAAACTCGACTCGTCTTTGCAAACTTCTCCGCTATTCCTAGTTTGCAGCCAGTCTTGAGGCGTTGCAATAAATTCCAGTCTTTTCAATTGGGAAGTTTCGTGGAAATCTCTACAGTCCGGTATCGATAAAGACATTTTCTCCAATCAGAGTAATGCCAAACAGTGACTTGATGCAAATTGAGCACATACTTTATATTGTCCATTTTCATATCATTTGACGCCTCCAGATATCACGATTACGCTAATTGCAAGTCAGATAAACCGACTTTGATGATAATTCTGAGATGTGTCATTAATTAATAAACCAAAAATGGTACGTAAAATTTTCAATATTTTATTGGACAGAAATTCGGAATGATTATTAATTTTTTCTACGGATGTAACAACAACAAGAGGGTTTTCTTGAAGATGACAGAAATTTTTTATTTAGCATCTCATAATTTCTGATTTACAAACTGCGGAAGTCGAACCACGCAGGAACTTCAGAGGTATATTCAAATAGACTCAATTTTCCTTCTCGAGCCGGGTCCGATGCGTCAAACTCAAATTCGTACACTTCATTTGCTTTTGCATCTTGCAGCTCGGTTTTTAAGAAGCTCAAGAAATCGTTGAGGAAATTTATGCCCAAAAATTTGCTAGGAGGGGGAGTCTTCTCATAAAACTCCCATGAGCTCTAAAAAATGAGTGAAAATGAAACGGTTGTGTCAAAAGTAATATTGATTAGTTATCATTTACCTCAACATTTTTGTACAATTGTTCTGCGTCGAGTATTTTCCAACTTTTCACTATTCCATCATTCAACTGAATGTTGTAGTATCCAGCTATCAGTTTTCCTTGAGCGACCATTAATTTTGCCCAATAATTAAGAGATGAACGCCTGAAAAATCAATTACAGCTTTAAATAAATACGATTATACTTTTTCGATTTCAACAAAAAAATCATAATTGCATAGCACATAAATAAATTTATTACGAAAATTTTTCCCAATACTCACCAGCCAACATAACTTCCATCTTTTTTTCTGAAGAACTTGAGCTGCGCAATTGTGTCACCCTTGATGCTTTCCAAGTCAACGTCTTTGTCGAATCCGTCCACGGATGCAGGATAAAACATTTTGTGTTCTCCCAAAGCGCTGTAGTATGTCACCAAAGTGCGAGTTTCTTGGTTTTTAATAGGGCTGCTCACGTCTGGTTCAATATCCCGAGAGGCTGCCACAATAATTAAGAGAGTCAGAGGATCAGGATCAATGGTCGATTACTTACAAGATAAAAAACTGTACATGAACCGTAATTTGTCACTAATTTTTCTCTCTGGGCGATACCCATATCCACTACTGGTCGATTCGTTGATAAAGCCTCGTATGTAAATTTTTCCATTTGATTTCGAAATGCGATAACGAATTTTTTGAAAATGTTCTGATCTACAATTAAATGGTCCAGAATTATGTCATCTTGCATTTCACTCTTTCAATAATTACACACTATCAAACATAAAAGGAAGCTTCAGCACGTCCGTAAGAGTCCAGTCACTGTCAAAAACAAACTCTGCGTCTTGAAATCTGCAATATTTAGTTTGTTGAAAAATATTTTTTTTCTAACCAACATATGCCTGGCTCTTAAAATTCATAAAATATGCCTCTTGGCATGCTACCATAAAAAAGAGCTTTTTTAAACTTACACTTGATTTAAAAATTTCAAAATACTCAACCTTTCATTTTGAGATGAGAAATAGGAGTCCAATTTTGAGTTCCATGGTCCTTCATTTTCGGCACAAGCATCAATTTCATCATCTGGGTGCTCTTTGTTGATGTCAATTCTGACCTTTTTTGACTTCGGCATGTGCAAAAACTGCACATTCGACTCGTCTTTACAAACTTCTCCACTTTTTCTGATTTGGAGCCAGTCTTGAGGTGTTGTGGTGAATTCTAAAGCTGGAAACTTCCTACAATCCGGTACTGATATAGACATTTTCAAGAACTGACAAGAGTCAATTCGCTTCTACATTCATGGTGGCTTTTGTGCGAAGCTTTTATATTTCTCATTTAATCCTTGACCATCAGATAGCACAAATTCTCTCATTTATGTCAGATAAAGCCTCATTTTTAATCCAGAGACGTCATTAAATTTGTATTTGTTTATGGAACCAAGGCTACGTCAAATTAACTATCCCTTAGCTGGGCCAATGAGGAACTATTTTGTGTTTTCGCACTCTCAATATATTTTGGGTTTTTTGCTTTCAGGGCTACACTGACGAGCCAATCTCTAAGATCCTGTCCAACATTGCCGACGGCGAGATCGTGATGCTGGACCGGTGGGACCTAAAGGTGGAGAAGAACCCAAACGCGGAACCCAACGAGGAAGGCAAGGAAAACCTGCCCCTAAACGTGGTCAACAACTACTTTTCGCTCGGCGTCGACGCTCATATCGCTTTGGAATTCCACGAGGCCAGAGGTATTATAATGATGACAATAAAATTACCACTGATAAACATTGTAAAAGAGAATGGGGAAACACTATAAAAAAAATTTGTTTGTAAAATACAAAATACGTAAGAAGATTTGCTTCCTTCAATCCCAAGCAATAGATATCCATGCTCTTACTATTTCTTCTAGAGTTGTATTTCTTCACAGTCCCAATTGAGATGTTCATTAATTTCCGAGTCAAGAGGTCATAAATTCCAGCAGAAATTCCTAGAAGAATAGTTCGTCGTCCGGCCGGAAATTAATTGTTCTTGCATTTCCCAGAGGCGCACCCGGAGAAATTCAATTCACGCCTCCGCAATAAAATGTTTTACGGGCAAGCGGGAGGAAAGGACTTGCTGCAGAGAAAGTGGAAGGACTTGGCCGACTTTGTCAAGCTCGAGTGCGATGGCAAAGACTTGACGCCGAAACTGAAAGAACACAAAGTCCACGCGATCGTCTTCCTCAACATCGCTAGGTCAGCATCTTTTTTCTTTGCATCTCATTTCGCATTCACTACCGTGAAATTGTATTTGCAGCTACGGCGGTGGCACTCGGCCTTGGAACAAGAGCGGCGCCGCTTACGAGCAGTCCACCGAGGACGGAATGATGGAAGTTATCGGCCTTACTACTTATCAGTTGGTAAATACCCTAAATTAAATTACGATCGATCTTTTGGTATTTGAAATAATGCAAAATACTATTTTGAATTTTACTATAAATTTTGAGTTTGCTTCAAGTTTTTTCTCGTTAAGTTTAAAAACCACCAATTTTATATCAAGACCTGGTAATTAGTTGCGTCAAATTTAATCTCGACTGATATCATTTTATCATTATTCGGCAATACAGAGAGTATAGAGGAGATGTGCAAAATATCTCGAAAGCGATGATCTTTGGTCTAAAGAATCCAAGTAGTAATTCAATGCATATTATTTAGTCTGGTACTTAACCGATTATTTTAGCTAAGAGAGTAATGTTGAAGCAGCAAGAAAAAATATATATGAAAATAGCTAATTCGTTACGTCTTATTCTTTCTCAATTTTATGACTCAAGTTATCTAAGAAATTCTGTCAAATTTTAAATATTACCGGATTTTATTTACCAAACTGTTTGAAGCAAAGATTTTTTTCTATTGTGAATAATTTTTTGCAGCCATTACTTCAGGCTGGTGGCCACGGCACGACGATAACGCAGTGCAAATCGGCATGCATCACGACGTCCAAGACGATTCCAATGCAGGTGGATGGCGAGGCGGCTAGACTGAACCCGTCCATCATCACGATGACGCACCTGAACAAGGCCAGCATGCTGGCCAAGCGCAGAGGCAGAAAGGGCAACAGCCAGTGAGTATTCCGTTTTTGCACCGTTTTAATCCTGTTTTTTCATGCCGTTTCCTTTTATGTTTCTGTGACAGATTTTATTTAGGTACCCCAATGCTTCCTAGTCCCGACAGTAAGCAACCTTCCGTTCCTCTGACTTGTTCACATGCGAAGTAACAACAGTTTTTAACTTGTTGTGCTTTGTTCGGTTTTCTACTAAACGGGAGTTGGATTGGCTATAAAACATTTAGAACGGTTTCTGGATCACAAACACCTGAATTATATTTGTTCCATCCCTCTACTCAAAAGATGCTGTTGTGATTTTTCCAGGCAAACCGCCCTCGAGCAACTCAAGGTCACCGTTAAGAAGATTTGCATGTCCGACTACGAGCAGCATCACTACGACAAGGATGTCCTGACCCAGAGAGGTGACTAAATTACAAAAGCGACCGTCAAGAAAGTGCATTGTAATTTATTTTTCTTTATAAATGCGCAGCCACCACTCTGGGCACGATCGACGTCAGTCCTTCCGCAGATTTGGAGCAGGTGCGCCAAATGATCGTCAAGCTGCAGGAGGATAACTCAGACCCTGCAGCCAGGTTGTCCGCAGACTGGTGCTTTGTTGACTGTGAGTGCTCTTTGAAAATTCATATGAGTATTTTCATTTTCATTTTTTAATCGCACCTGGCATGTTGATTCAATTCACAATGTGAAAATTGCAAAACGCAATATCTGTTAACTGTTTTAGAAAATCCTGAGCTTTAAATTCAAAGTCCTTATTGGAATTCAACCAGGACAATTTTAAAAAAAATAACCAGCTGGAAAAAACCCAAGGTTTTTGTTTTCAGTATTTTTTTCCGTTTTTACCACATATAAAATTCATTTCTTGAGCCAAAGAAGACAGCGATCGATTATACAAAACTTTCAAAAAGCTTTTGTTGTGAAACTAGTATTGTCTAAAAATTAATGTTTTAAAATTTATTTTTTGGTCAACCAACATAAAGTATTTTTCATCTGCTATACAAACGCAAGGAAATTTAACCCCTGACAGAATTAGTTTTTTCTATGCAGAGTGTGTTTTTACCGGAAAAAGGCGCACTCTTGCGAATCCTGGAAGCTATTATGCAGAACATTTTTCATTCAGCACCTTCATCGTTCAGTTCTCAGAGTCTTAAAATTAATCTTAAAATTGCATACTTTGCGAAATCAGACAGGCAGATTTTGAGTTGCAAAGCCAAGGGCATGGATTGCGGACTGGCGATCTGCTCGAATTGGTGCATTAAAACTTTGCGGACTGCACGACCGTCGTCCTACTCCCGTCTCAGTAAACGATATTGCGGCAAAAATTAACGTGTGGCAAACGGATTTGTTTGCTCAGGCTGCACTGCGGAGAGAGTCTTCCGGCTGGACAAGGCGCAGGAGCACCTGCACTACGTGATGGACGTGGCCAGCGACGAGCTGCTGGTGCTGGACACCGAGCTGCCCACCCTACCGCAGACACCCGAGGACGAGGGCATCGTGACGCCGACCGGCACCAACGGCGTCAGGCTGCGAATCTCATCGCCGGTGGACGGTGAATCGCCGCTCGACAGGTAAACTAAAATTCCAATTGCGCCGCCAAGTGTGTCAAAAATAAGTCTCTCTGTCTATCTCACTAACATTGTTCTCTCTATCTCTAACCATCTCGCTTTTGTTCTCTCTCCCCCACCAGCAAGTTGCTAACATGATTGGTTGAGTTTTTTCCCCCGAGAAAACCTTTTTGCGTGCGTTTACCCTTTTACCTAGCAGCGCGAGGCCGCTGAAGTTAGAGTGTGCGTGGCCTTCCACTTTTTGTTTGTGTTTTGCTTTTGTATGTGAGTGTTTTGTAAATACAACCCACGCGTGTACATTTTACAAATTAGCTGCTCTCTCGGCTGCGGTTAGAGAAAAAGCAAATTTCGAAATCGTAAGAAATCGTGGCGGAATCAGGGAGGGCGTGGCGGTGGTTGCCGCCGAACTGGACCAGGTGCTGCAGACCTTCGAGGAGCAGGAGGAGGAGCAGGAACAGCAGCATGCGGAGGAGGAGGAGCAGAACGGTGCCGAGCTCCAAGAGGAGCCGCCGGTGATCAGGAGGAACAGTTCGCCCATCAGGATCGAAGAGTGCTCTAAATTAAGGCTATCCCACACCTTCCCTAGGTAGGTCTCTCGAATGAACAGCAGCGAAACCTAGAGCGGCGTCTCGGCAAAATTGATTCCCCCTCCGCCCGAAGCGACGATTTTCAAATTTTTTGTCCGCCGTTCCGAGCTTTGCTTGTTTAGACTAGGAAGCCGGTTCATCTTGGGCTAGACGAAAACATTTCCCACCGATCATTGGCATAATCTTCTTTTTGATTTTTTCTTCCAAAACTTGTAAAACCTCTTGTCGACTTTTTCTAAACCAGTGTGCATGATTCTTACGTTCTGCGTGTTATGTTGCTTGCATGCCAGCATCTATGATCGGTTGTTTGGACTTGAATACTATAAATTAAGGTGAGTCTGACCTTTAGCCTAAGACACAAACAGATTTCGGCACAGATCGTCATCGCAGCAATCATTTTTGGACAGCTTCTGTACGGTTCATAATAATACCATCATTTGTAAAACCATATTTTAAGCGGATAAATGCAACGCTTTTAGAACAGTTTCGAGGCCACTTATTTTTCCATTTTATCATGTCAATTCTAGTGCACTCTTTGAACTAGCTCAATTCAGACCATTCCTCTATCAACCGCAGTCTTAGAATTTTCCTCTGTTGCAGCAACTTGCTGGAGAAGAATTCTGAGAGTGTTCTCAAAGCGGCCAAGACAGGTGATCTCAAAATGGTAAGCTGATTTTAAACCTAATTTGAAAATAATTTTCCCTGGGGTCTAGTTAATTTTTCATGTTATAATTTCCCAGAATTCATCGTATGTGCCACATTGAAAACTATGTTTCGCATCTTTTACTACTGCGCTGCTTCCCTTGTTCTTAACATTACATTTTATCATGCACGTCGATAGTAATTAGCCCCTTGGCAAAAAGAGCTCCGCGCCAATTTGCAACCATCATTTTCTGTTTCATCGAATTCATAACTAATAGTACCCCTGCCATATATTATAGTTGAAAAGCCTTGAGTGCTTCTGTCTTTGAATAATAATGTTTTTATTTAAAACCTATAAAGATTTTAAAACCATTCCACAGTTGAAGGACCTACATTCGATGGGCTTCTCGCTTCTCTCCATTGATACGTCAGGTCAGACAGCGCTGCATATCGGCGCTAAATACGGTCACAAAGACATCGTCAAGTTCCTCATCGCCACTGCCCCGCCAAGTATTCTCAACATGGTGGACAACGATAAGTGAGAGAGACCTCTGCTTTATTCAAGTCAACAAACTGAATTGACTTGGTTTTTTCCTTGCAGAGGACAAACTGCCCTCCACAAGGCCGCGGAGGCGAAGCAGCGCCGCATCTGCTGCATGCTCGTAGCCGGTGGAGTGTCCATTAGCATGCAAGACTCCCAGGGCACGACGGCACGAGACCTTGCCCAGCGCGTCCAGGACCCCGAGCTCGCGGCCTACCTCGAAAGTGAGTGAAAAATTAGCGATGTATGCAACCCGCGTGTCGCGCGTGCCGAGCGGAATGCATAGCCAGACCTCCAGGGGCACTTCATTTTCAAATTGGGTTGCACCTTTGGAATGATATACCTGTTTTCGGCTGAATTATAAAATTTATAATTTAGATTTGTTTTAAATACTTACGGTTTTTTGCAATGACAGTAAAATTAAACTTGGACTGGACATCTTAATTTTATTAGTATTTTGTGGGACTCAAAATTTTTCATTAATTGATTATATTAATTTAATAATTTAAATGGAAGTTTATATTAATTCACTCAGTTATTAGCGTTCAATCTCCAGTTTCAACGTTGCTGGCAGATAACGCCATAGTCAAATTGCAATTTTTAGGACACTAAACTTACATTTGATGATTTTTTGATTGAAGATTGTTTAAATTTTTTTTTAATTCATGACTTATTTTGGAGAAATAAACCGAAGTTAATCCCATATTCCCATGAGCTATATGTAATAGAAAAAATGTCAATACGATAATTTAAAACAATAGAAAGGACAGCAGTAATTGTTATAAAATTGTTTGCATCGTTTTTGCTGAGCTTATGATTGGTTTCGGCAGAAGAAACGGACACTTTGTACACTTAAAATGTTTAGCAATATGATTCAACCCGAAAAAGCTTACCAATTGACTATAGCAAATTATTTTGTATCAATCATCAACAATTCCAGAATGCTAACTTCTTTATTTTTGCATTCTTATTGAAAGATAAATTGCATATCAGCACTTTTTCCAGTGTTACTTGATTCAATATTTTGAATTCTGGTTCTCGCAGGTCAAGAGCATTTCCAGCAGGTAGCAGAGGACATGGAGACAGTGGTATGATGTCAGGCGATAATTGTGATGCCCCCGACGAGGTAGTGCCCCCGCCCGCCCCCTCGCAGCCCTCCCTGCGCCCCGTTTCTTGCGAGAAAGAAAGTCGAATGTTAGCCAAAAAAGCAATGTGAAGACAGCCGTTCCGATCTGTCGTCGGAACACCACAAGAATGAAGACAAAAATGCTCACTCACCCAATCGCTCTACAAAAAGCAAAAACGGACTAAAACTCACGCAAACGTTTAGCACTATGCATATAATTATAATATATTTAAAAGAGAAGACCAATCAGTAATAATTCTATTGTTACGTATACATATATTATATTGTACATTGTAATACACTTGAAACTAATCGATGGACTGAGAGATGAGGATGGAAATGTATTTTTCTGATACACTGTGCTCTGATATACTACTTAAGTGGTTCCTAAAAAGGATTGATTTCTACTTTCAACAATGAGAAGAAGGAATGTACGCGCCCATCGTATGTAAAATCGAAGAGAAAGAAATACCTCGGCAATAATGAAACAAACCAAAAGCAAAAATCAGATGTGAGAAAATTTTTAGATTGATGACCAAATTCGGGGAATGCAGTTGATTCTTCTCTTGTGCACGCTCGACTCGCTTTTGACGCAGCAGCCTTCATTTTTTGTCTGTATGATGACTAAAAAGAAAAACGATTTGGCCTACTGAGAGAAAGTGGGCCTACCACTCTGTCGCGCGAACAAGGGTGCTTAATTTGGTCAAGGCGGTTTTTCTTACGATTGATGATTTCCTCTAACGCGGCCACTAGATGCAGATGCTAGTTTCCTTCATTGCTTTGTCACTCGAAACGCTTCAAAGCATTCGTTTCCCTCGTCCGTACAATTGTTTGATTCTGGAGAGTGTGGGGAGCCTTGCCTGCCGCGTAGTCAATTATCAGGAGCGCCTGATTTAAAAATGATGCATGTTCACTTAATGTAGCAACACCAAAATCGGTCGGTTGGTGCCATTACAGTGCACACACACACACACTGTAAAAATTCAAGCTGCTGTTTTGTCACGCGAACGAACACTGGGTATTTCAAAGCAGTATGGCCTTTGCATGTTTCCCCCTCTTGTCGAACCAAGAACGCGCGATTTGAGCTTTATCCGCAAAAATGTGACTTCTTGGCAAAAATACACACATATATACACACACTATCGATCTAATTCACAGACTTATATAAAATAGTAAAGTTGTACATGTCTCAGAAATTGTATTAATTGTTGAATAAGAAATCTATTTTGGGCTCAAGCGCCACCGCTGCTGCTGCTGCTATTATGGGATCACTCACACAATTGAAATTGTAAAAAAACAAAAAAATCACACCCCCGCTCTTAATTCCCGTGTTTCAAAGGAACAGTTTTAAGCTAAACCGTAGGAGTTCATTCTTCACTTTTGGAGACAGACACAATTAATATCGTAGTAGAAATAACAATTAAACAAAACACGGATTTTGATGTGAGCAGCAGAGGAGTTAGCAGGTAATTTAAAATACACATAAGAGTAGAGTGTGTGTGTCGGCCAACTAAACTCGATCATCTTATGAATAAAGCTTTGGGAGATGCTTTAATTTTTCGTTGTAAAGAAAGTGGACAATGTTCTTGGAGGAATGTGCGTGTTTAATTGCTGTTCGCAGATTTTCAGTTCTAAGAGCAGATATGTTCTCTTTTGAAAAATACTGTTTCTATTCGAGCGTCTGTACCTTTATACAACGTAAAATATTTCTCACCTGTTAGTCGAACGAACGGGAGAAGCAGAGAGTGTGTGAAAGAGAATATTTCTAAACTTTCCATACACGCAAGTATTTTCTGAAAAGTACGCTCGTGGATACTTACATACGCTTACGATAAACTTAAAAATAATACGAATATCACACCCTATATTTATATTTTTGTGTCCGAATTTCGATCTGCTGCTTTGGATTCGCGACCCTGAATCTCTTTTCGCCGATCGGGATCAAAAGGAACGCGAGAAAAATGAATCAGCAATTACGTTGTTGCGATGACTACGATTTTAAGCTCGTGTTCCGAGGAGCGAGTGTTATTTATTCATTTATTTATTCTGAATACGCAAAATAGAGCTAGGACAACGTTTTATAGTTCTTTTGACTCTGTTATTGAATTATCTAGTCCCTATAAATTGTCATCGCCAAGTTAAGATCAAATCCCGCGTGTAGATTAATTGATTGATAATTCGCTCTGTTAAATATTTTTTATGTTGACTTTCCTCTCGCACTGCTTGTTCTGTAAGTTCGGCAATTTATGTACAACTAACACCGTGTATCATTGTTATTATGTAAAAATATTAGAAATGCTCAACTATGTGTCTTTGAAAGTGTGCTGGCTGGAAATAACGCATCGACGCGCAGCATTCTCTTGTTTCTCGTAACACGAATTTAGCGTGTTTGTAAATTTAATTGAAATCTACGTAAATAATCCTGTTGGGAACTGTGCGTGCAACAATACAATAACAGCCGGAGTACGAACCGAATTATTATTTTTTCGTCGAACGCGCGCCTCTCTCGATAATCCTCTCGGAATTGCATTTAGAAATTCAGCCCCTTTCCCCCCTCCGCCTTCCCCGATTTAAATGCTTGCAAAATGACATATCAGCAGCAAATCGAAATGTTGTAGAGAAGTATAAAAACATTGTGATCCTGGGCGAGTGTGACTTTTGTACTCGGAGCGAAAACGAACCCTGTCTGTCTGTCCTGCTGACAATCACATATCACGCATCTGGTTGTGTTTTCCAAGGAGTGAATGTGTCTTGTAGTGGTAATAATCAATTATATTACACACACTATCTTGTTTTTACCATAGTTGAGCTAATTTGTTGATTTCCTCGACCGTGGATCGACCGGGTATACTGGAGGCTGAACCCCGCAACCTTCAATCTCTGATCTAGAGTGAAAAATCGGAAAAATAAAAAATCTTTTATGTTCAAAGCCCAATTGATGGCGTCACTGTAACTTTGGAGATTTCAGGATTTTTTGCTCCGATGTATGATTTTATGAGATGAAATTTCATTTGAAGTAATTCCACGAGAAATATAAAATTCGAATATTTATTGCCACGATCAGATTCTTTATTTTGGAAAAGTAAATGAAATAAATTTTTACCTGTAAAATCAGAGCAGAAATCTTTTTAAAAACTTGCAAATGAACAGTGATGATAATGAGACGGCTTCAAACATAATTGCAAAACGCAAATAAAAAAATAGATTTTTGTTCTCATAATTGAAGTAATTGGAAGTTGCAGTGGTCAATCTCAATCAATTAATTTAAATAGTGAGTGTCGTTTCCCTGTGAAGCCCGCCGATCGTTGCGACTCAGCGAGTGGGGCGCTAGTTG
Source organism: Cloeon dipterum (assembly GCF_949628265.1). Classification (NCBI taxonomy): domain Eukaryota; kingdom Metazoa; phylum Arthropoda; class Insecta; order Ephemeroptera; family Baetidae; genus Cloeon; species Cloeon dipterum. The sequence continues at coordinate 5,403,643 of NC_088789.1, read as the reverse complement.
TGTTGCGAAAATCCGCTTTCAAACACACACACACACGTGTACTATTCATTCCAGTGGTTGAATAAACTAAATAGCGATAGTTATATTGCGTTAAATTTGACGTAGTGCGTAGGTTTTACTACAGTATTGCAAATAAACGCGAGCACGCGTGTTTGGATTCGAGACGTGGCGAGAAAGAAATTTACCATAGTAGCTAGGCAAATATATTAAAAATTAATTATCTCACGATACGCGAGAGACTATTTCTATCGAAACTATATGAATAAACTCACTTACGGTATTGAATATACATGTATTTTACTGATCATGAAGTTTCCAAATTTTAAGAGCTCGTCAGTCGTTCGAAATGTGCTTTCTTTTCGGCTTCAGCTATCTCGACTCATCCGACGTTGAGTTTGCGTGTACTTAAATTATTCGAATCCGTCTCGCTTAACTGTTAAGAGTGTTCTTATGAATAAATAAATCAATAGACATGTATATTCTCAAAGCAGAACAAACTCTCACGCGCAGATTGTGTGCATCAAATTGATCTAGGCGAGTGCAAGACGTTCAATGAGGGAGCTGAGAGCAAATTGAAAGAAAGAAAAATTGTAACACCTGTCACTGTATAACACCATACATGCCCTTATTCCAAACTGATTGATATTCGACGAGTATATTTCGGACAAGCATGCTTTGATATTTTGCTTGTTACTCAGCCGCCATGGCGCGTCTTATATTATGATATAGGCCGTGGCCCATGCGGTGGAGCTCAAAAGAGGAAATTGTACATATTTGCAGTATATTATTACATACATGATAACAATAAATCATCTTGTATTTTCTCATCCAATGAAAGCGTCGCTTGTTTCATTTTCTAAATCACAAATGTTTATTTACGTCCAACATGCTAGCTACATTCAATGAAGCACGGAATTGAATCAACAATGATACAATTTAAGGCGAAAAACAAGATTGAACTTTAAAAATAATTCGTCGCATATTGCACCGGGTTACCTTAATAACATTACATTTCATTGTTCGCAATGGCGGGTGAATCATTAAATTATTTTGAGAATGAATAAAATTTAGCGCCAATGGGACTTGTGATATTGGGGGCCTGAAATTGATTACCTCCCTCCAGCTTTGTTGAAGAAAAGTCATTTTATTTTTAATGCCAGTTAATTATATGATACTTAAGGCTTCTTGAGGCCCCAGTATAGCCATTATTTTTAAAATGAAATGGAAAATTTCCCCATAGATTAGTCATAGAAAATATATCTAAATCAAGAGGTAAAAAGGTTCAATTTCTGCCTGATTGGTGCAACTAAAAACTCAGGAATAAATCACCGATCTTGGAAAGTTTAAGGCCCCGACAAATAATCTAGATGGAAAATTACGATAAAAAATACAAATTATATGAAGAGAACCTCCAAGGCCCTGAAGTTTTCGATTCTTAATTATCAGTTGGCTCACCGTAGACAGACGCCAGGGCAAAGTGGTTGACGAGAGATCGGAGTGCGCTGGACCATTCAACAGTGTCATGCCGCGCCACCAGACTTTTGGAAATCGCGCTCAGTGAGTCCTGGGCGCTTTTCGTGTCTTTCACCAGCAGAGCTGAATGTCAGGAGGGAACATTCACATGGTTCTGCGAGTTCATTCAGGGACATTTACCTTTAGACAGCCTCTGGATGGCCAAGCAGACATCGTCGTTAAGCTGCTCTTTTTCCCACATTGACTTGATGCTCTCTAGTTCCGCGTGGACAGTTGCCTTGCCCTAAATTAGTTGCAAAATTTATTCCTGGCCCTGGTGTGCAGCTTTAGTGACAAACTCACGCCAAATTTCGAAGTAGACTCCAAAACTCGCTCGAAATTTGCAAGCGTGGCGTTAAGATCTAAAGATTCATCCTGCTCAGAGTTCTCGGCAGAGGCGCCCTCGGCGTCGATAGCCTTGGGGGGCAGTGCAACTGTCGGGGGCATCTAGAATTTTAACTGTCAGATCTGTTTAAGCATTTCATTGTTATCATACTAGAGATGGAGCAGCCAGGTTCAACGGCGCCTTGTTTGGTGACTGGTTGGCGCTGCCAGACAAAGGGAAAGCGACCCTTTTGTTCAGGGTCCTGCCAGACTTCTTGATGGCACCAGTGCTGGGGCTCATTCCGTTGGCAGGCGGCAACAGAGGAGGGTCGTTCCAACCTCGCCCTGGACCTGGCGATGCATTGGAAGGTTGATCAGACGGCTTTTCCTCTGAAATTTGGATATTACAATGTTGAATGCAAAAATAGCGTGTTTGCAGACTAACCCATTGAGTGTAAGTGCCGTTTAAAATATCAAAGTGTGAATGTCAAGCTGGGAATTGTCTGAATCTGTTTTCTGTTTATCAACAAACATGCATCAGCTGATTTTGGAACTAAATTTATCGCGGGTGAAATAAAAAGCAGGCTGTGCGTGGTTGCCGTAAAATTAAATGAACTAAAATAGGATCAAAAAATCAATTAGTTAGAGCGATTTTATTGGTTTCCAAAAAAATGAATTTTTAAAGAAAAAAGGGAAATAATATTTCAGTAAAAATTAAAATTCAAAGCAAAAAAAATAATAATAAATAAGCTACGTGCAATTTCGTTGGCAGCACTGCTGAAGTGCGTTTTTTACGTTTTTTAGATAACCGGCTCGGCTAATCGGCGGCGGCAGCCGGCAGCGCAGAACGGTGGGAAGATAACGAACTTGTATGGCGCTTGTGAATCCGTTGCCGTTAGTGATCGGTTTTCGAAATTTATTAGCTGTTCGCTTGCTTAGAAGAGTTGCAATTCCAAATCCAAACGAGTACCTTTTCAAGCGAAACAAAAGCTTCGCCAAGGGCATCATGTCTTACCAGCAAGCAAAGGGTAAAAACTTGTTTTTGTGTCAGTAACATAATTTCACCCCTATGTATTATATGTATATAATATGTATTATATGTATATAATATATACATTACATAGAACTTAAACACCTAAAACACTAAACATCAAGCAAAAAATTTGTGTTGTCACTTTTCCTGTTCTTCCTCTTGTACTGTCCACTGTCCACGCGCGTCCTTCACATCCGTGTGTTGCAATTTTTCCTGTTTTGTAGCGCGTTAGACGACAATGAGTGACTCCAAGGAAGTGCAGCAGGCACTGCGGCGGGAGCTTCACCGCGGCCGCTTCCTCAGCATTAAGCACCTGCCACGGCAAGTGACCGAAGAGGACGTGCGAGAGCTGCTGTCCGACGTGGACGTCGCGTCCGTGCAGTTGGTGACGAGCGCAAGCGGGGCCAGCGCGGCGCAGGTGATACTGTCGGCGCCCGAGATTCTGGACGCGTGGGACCCTGACCGCGTGTTCCTGATGCGCGGGCAGCGCATCCCGGTGAAGCCGTCGCCGCAGCTGATGCTGCTGTGCGTGGCCAACCTGGCGCCGGGCCTCCCTGAGGAGCAGCTGCACGCCACCCTAGAGACGTTCGGCCCTCTGGTGCGTTGCTTCCAGATGCGATGCGCCGCGACGGGCGCCCCCAAACGCTACGCCGTGGCCGAGTTCGCGCTGTACGAGCACTGTTTACGCGCGCGAAAGGCGCTAATCGAGCGTGGCGCCACGTGCGACGTGCTCGATCTGAGCCTGCAGACCCTGGACGCGCTGCATTCCAAGTGCATGCTTGTCGAGAATTTGCCGGAAAACTTCCGCGACCTGAGCCGCCTGCGGCAGGTGTTCAGCCCCGTGACGTCGCCACCCTACTGCCAGCTGTGCCTGACGGGTCCCCGGAACTGGGGCCTCGTCGAGTTTCACTCGTGGCAGGATGCTGAGGCCACCTGGCTGGCCGTCGACGGCGCCGAGCTCAACGGCTGCCCGCTCAAGGTCTCGTTCTGTCCACCCGGCGTGCGGGCCATCAACCTGTTCCTGCAGCGGCAGGAGGAGGCCCGCTCGGCTGGAGGGCTGCTGCCTGACCCTCCGTCGCCGCTCGTCTACCGCCAGATGCAAAACCTGGCCAAGCAGAATCCCATCTTCGCCAAGAACCTCGAGGCCATCGTGATGACGGAGCAGATCAAGAAGACGCCGCCAGCGGTTCCGCCGCCTCCACCCAAAGCCGTACTGGCGTCCGTGCACAACCTGCCCTTCCCCCCCAGGTCGCAGCTATTGGTCCCCGCCGTGCCTATGTTCAACCCTGCCACCTGGCCGCCGCCCCTCCCGCCCCCGGAGCCCCAGCCCCCTCAAAATCAGTCGAAGCCCAAGTCGCCCGAGACGCCGCAGGGTCAGAAGCGCAAGATGAACCACATCCCACCTTCTCCTGAACCCAGCCCCGAAAACAACTACATCGGACAGCACTCGCAGGGCATCGGTGGACACTACGCCGACTCCTACTTCAAGCGCAAGAGGAAGGAGCTCTAAGTCAGACTCCAGTCCCCTTCCTTTCCTGTCTTTCCCATTATTTCACACATTATTTGTGCAATCCATACTGATTTCGGGTGGAATTTGAATTTAACAAAACTCAATCAAATACTTACTTTGTGTACATGACAAATGAGAAACCTATTTTTGTACTCTCATGTTTTTTTTACTATATTTTTGTACGAATTTTTGTGCCAATTCTAGTTCATAAGTGACTTGCAAGCTCTTTCTATTTTCATTCCTGTTGTAAATACGCCATTTGTCCCCACCTGTCATTATCAATGTCATCATCACTTTGCTCGGGAGAACTGAAACCGATCTCGAAGCAGCCAACCGAATGGAAGACGAGCGAAGATGTACGTATCATGTTTTCTCACTCGCCTTTGCCTCTTTCCTTCGCCTTTTGAATCTGTGTTTCTGTTCATTCTAATTACTCCCCCAAGTTTCTCAACATAAAATTGGTTTGGGTTGTTGCAGAAAAATACTTGACCATGCCACTCGACAAGAAGAGGCAGTATTACGACCAAGACCACGTGTCTCTTGAAAGTCTGCCAACCTGGCCCCAGTTCGCAGAAAAGGAGTCCTTGACCACCACAGGTACTAAGTTTGACATTCAACAAACTGAAAGCTCATTCTCGGGTCACTTGCAGACCAACCAAAGGTCAGAGTTGACGACGAAATCAACAGCAAAGTGTCGCTTTTTGAGGGCGACATCACTACCCTTGAGATTGACGCGATTGTCAACGCTGCCAACTGTTCCCTCTTCAGTGGAGGAGGAGGTACGCAATCCATGATTTTAAAACCCTTGCTTAAATACACCGCTGAAATGAAGATATAATAAGTAATGCGTTAGGAATGACTAAATGTCATTAGACTCTCCAGAGATTAGATTGATAATATTTCATGAAATTGGATTTAAATGGATAGCTTGCATTTTGGAGAAGAGTCACATCATGTTTGACTATGGCATAAAATAAATAAAGTTTGAATTTGAATTTGGAGGTGTGTAGCGATTGGATTGTAACTGATAAATAATGCAAGAAACTGGAAGTAATTAATGGTCGTTTGCAGTCTGCGGAGCGATCTTTAGAGCAGCAAGAGGCAAACTGGAAGATGAGTGTGATTCGCTGAACGGTTGCCCAGCGGGCCAAGCCAAGTTGACTGGCGGCTACAAGCTGCCAGCAAAGTGTGAGGCTCTTATTCCATGTCATTAATTGCAAATAATTTTTGAATTGGATAGACATCATTCACGCTGTTGGACCTCAAGACAAGGATCCCGTTGTCCTGAAGAACTGCTACATCAACTGCCTGGATCACATGCTGCAGACTGAAGGTTCTCCAGACCTTAGATCACTCGTAAGTGTTAATCTGGTAGTTTTCTAATGTGTAAATGAGCTGTATTGCTTTCTCAGGCCTTTCCCTGCATCGCCACAGGCATCTATGGATTCCCGAACGAGAAGGCTGCTGAAATAGCCATTTCAACCTGCAGGGAGTTTCTGGATAAGAACAAGGACCAAGTTGACAGAATCATATTTTGTCTCTTTGACAAAATCGACAAGAAACTCTACAGAAAATTCATGCAGATATACTTTCCCCTCAAATCCCCAGAGGAAACCACTAATGATCAATAATACTGTCGTGAATGCTCTTTTTTACTTAAGCTGTTGAAGATACTCGGTTTTCGTGTACATTTTCCTCTTTACGCACCTTTAGCAAATAAAAATGAAATAAAAACCCTCCGAGTTATTTAATCATTGTTGCCTCTCATTAGCTATGATTACGATAAGTTCATCAACCATGTCTCATGATATTTCTCATTTCAAGCGCTTTTGATTTGATTCTTCCAGATTTAAAAACGCGTGCGTTTAATACCAAGTTAATATCCTATCTAACATAAAAAGGTATGTGGCCCATTTTTAACACCCACTAATAGTCTTAATTGAAGGTATTTCATTCATGTATTTTCTTGACTTAAGAATGAGACCACTTGAACCAGGCTTAACTTGGGCAATATTTACAATTCATAAAATTTAAAATAATAGAATAGCAGAGCAAAAGTGGTTAGCCAAAAAAATATATGAGAAAAAGGATGATAAGGCTACCACACATACACCCTCATCAAAATTAGATTTATTTTGGTTGGCTTGAAGGCCATGAATCGTGCCTTAAAGGCACGCTCCTTTTTTGCTCTTTGCGCAATATTAGCTCTAACTAATACATTTATTTGTCCATGATACATAATTCCTCCAAGATAATTGAATTTAGTTTATAGAGTGAACACTTTTATATTCTTTATAACAAACTAATTTTTCATTTTCTCAATTCAAACAATCAGGAGCTTTGCCTTCGGAAAATCTTTTATTGCATTACATCTTACCGACTTTTAAAACCAGTTTTGGTACTTGGAAGGTTCTTGAGACAGTTTAGTTTACAACTCAAATTTTGCAAATAGCAATGATGGAAGAATGTAAAGAAGACTTGGCTTTGTTTTCGTAATAAGTATTATTTTCACTTTTATTATAAAGTCAACACTACAGTCATACTTTTCCCATGCTTTCACCAGAATGCTCTTCACAGCAATAATTATGATAATTAAAATACAGCGCGTTTTCCAGCAATAAAAGCAAGAAATGAATGAAATACGAGGAGTGTTTATTGAGGTCTACGATTTGAATTTTTCTCGTCTGCTAAAACAGTGGGGGGCGGGCGGTCGTGGAGGCGGGTGACGGTATGATACAAGTATCTACAAAGATATATATTATTATAACCATATTGAAACACTGAAATCATTTTTCAACAAGAAGCACTGTTGGTGTGTGTATTCCGTATGTGATTTTGTGAGTGTTGAATAGATTGTTGCATTTCCTCAAAAACTCGTCTTGTTAATCCCATTTTTACATAGTGCGTTTCAGAGTGACTTATATTCCAGGCCTAATCCGCGTACTTTCGTTCTCATTTTTCCCAGGATATGCGTCACAACTTAACGATAAAAACACTCCTGGCCGCATTTTCACAAAAAATGTACACATATCTACACTTTGAAATTATAATTTTGAATGCGTCCGCGAGAGCTGCAACCGCGCTGAGGCATTTTCCTCACTAGCCACGCAGCAGCTCCGGCGGCCTTGTTAATCAGGCGGTGACTAAAACAAGTTGTTGTTGTTGTTGTTGGACTTCTGTATGCAAATTCGCAGTCTTACAAGTCCAGAGCGGTACGAATAACGGATTCCGTCGTCAACATCGGTGTTTGCGAAAAACAGTCCATTTTCAATTACTTAAAATCTCTGCACGTACAAAACAAATAAAATGATAAACAGAAAAATAGAGAAGAGAGAGGATTCTGCATTTCGCAGATTTGCCAATTTTTCTACTCGTGATAGGCCTCGCAAATTTGGTATCAGACTTGTTGGCAAATCAGACAGAACACTGCAGTTGGTTCAAAAACGCTTTTTTTCTTTTTCGCGATCGGGGAGGGAGCTGTCAACTAATGCTCCGTGTGACAGTTGTCTCTCACAGTTAGGAAAACATTCAATTGCCTAGAAATGACGATTGCTGACATGAGATTTGTCGTCAAACTACCACTTTCAAATATAACAGTGACGATAATAATAATTAATAATCAATTATGGTTGCATCAAATCAAGTCGGCAATTATCCTTGCACTCGCGCACCCACGATTCAACTAACCATAATACTCTTCTATAGCGTTCGTTATATAGATAACTTCATTTCCAACTGGTTAAGTTTCTCTTCAAAATAAACTCACTTTTCGACGATTTTATTTTCATCTCGCTTTCTCTCCCTCTCTTGCTCAAAATCATATATATATTTTTTTGTATCACAAACACGCATCCTCTTCATGCTTCACCTGTGAGTGTGTGTTGCTGTTTACCGTGTCAATTTAAAATTAAAACGGTCTCGTGCCACAATGATTGTGAAACACCGTTGAAAAGAGCCATGAAACCAATCAATGCGACGAATGAAAAGTAAGCACATTGGCCCGATCACACTGTTCCGATTCCTAAGGTGAAGTGTGCATTATTTTTTATGTAACATTGTCTGGTGTTGAACAATGAGTTCTCTCTTCGTTTCGTAGTCGTAACATAATATTTCCACGGAGTTGTTATTTTTAGTGTGAGTGTGTTTAAGTAACAAACATTATCGCAACTGTCGCTGGAGCTGCGGATCCACGCCACTCCGAACTGGGGGCTCAACACGCACACGGCGAAAACGGAAAGAAAACGTCCGAATAAATAAAAAACGGGAGAGGACAGAACGGAGGGTTGAGCCTGGGGGCGTGGCGCGTGGATCCGGACCGAGATGCACAAATAAACGGACCCCTTCCGAGAATGCACTGCCGGGGGCCGTGGGGAGGCGGGGGCGAAGGGGGTGGGTTCATTTGTGAGGCTTGGAGGCGCGGCCACTGCTGCCGGCCTGATGAAAGCGGGCCGGCGGTGGCGCCGACGAGGTGGATGCCACGGAGAGGTCCTCGTCCTCTTCGTCGAGCTCCTCCTCGAGCTCCAAGCCCTCTCGGTCCAGCACTGGTAGTCACAGCTTGAGTTCGTTGGCGATCTTCGAGGCGATGTTCTTGAAGCCGATCGAGGTGCCGGAAATGCGCTTGAAGCGCACCCCGTTCAGCGACAGCCGCGGCAGCTTGCACACCTCGATTTCCCACTGCACCAGCGAGTCCGTGTTCGGGTCGCCGTGCACGCACAGCAGCAAGAACCGCTCGCGCTGCTCGTAGTCGCAGTTGTTGGCGTCCAGCACCTGCAATGGTCAGACCAAAATTTTTAACCTGCCTCAATACCGAGGGATAAATAGGAAAAAAACACTTCTAAGGCAGAACTTTAAAAATGGATATGATTTAATTTACTTTTCAAGTATTTTAATTAAAATATCTAGAATATTTGAGTGGAAAATTGTATAAGAGTAAGAGAAACTGCAATGCAAGAATATAAAGTTGATTGTGTTTTTTTCTTAATGAAGCGTGACTAGAAAAAGACGACAATCGTCTATTAGGACGATGTTTCAAATATAAGCCCAAATTATCCAAAGATATGGCTTGTTAGAATAATATAATAATTGACGAATTAAAACGAGGTGTCTCGTTCAAATAAAATAACAAAAAGAGCATGTTTTCAGCTATGTGTTATCAATTAATTGTAATTCCCAAATGGAAAACATATGCTTATTTTCTTGGATCAGTTTGGTGTTGCAGCAGATTTGGATGTTGTAGAATTTCAAAGCAATTTCGTTCATTGTAACGAAATCAGCAAACAATAGGTGTTTGTGGGGAAATACTTTCCCATATTCCTCCAGTAATGAGCGGCAACGCTTATAAATTTAGTTTAGGAGGTTGTGTTATCCTTCTAAGAGTAATAATTCTTTTGAAAGCTTTAGTGTTTTATTGCATTACAGCTTTTGCCCATCAAAAAGTTCCTTTGGAAGTTTTAGTAAAGTTATGTAATAACAAAATAGGAATTACCTCACGAAAAGAAAAGAATTGGGGCAGGGCCTTCTGCACTGCCAAAAATGGGCACAGACCGTCATGACTCGGTTTTGGTCTGACCCAAAAAAAGCGAAATTAACACACGGAAGAACAAGAAGACGTTGGAGATTGAAATAGAGTTGGGGGCTCAATTTTAATTACCTTTCTGATTTCTGCCATTATTTCGTTCGGATCCCGGGACGAAGTGGTCTTCATGCTCCACGTGAATCTAAGCGACCTCGGCTTGATCTGCTCCTCGTTGCCCACGGCAGCCGGGCTGAAATTTGAACCGGACGATGAGTGATCACAGTGGCAAAAAGAGGACAAAGGAATTTCAGAGAGATGGAGGAGTCGACTTATTGAAGTTAGCACTTTTGGTCACTACTAAACATTCAACAGCAGTGAGAAAAGGAAAGCTACTCAAGACACATCCAATTTCGCGTCTAGTTAGAGAAAATTGCGTCAGGGAGCGAAATGAAATGGGGGGCCAGGGGGCAGCGGCTGCGATTGGCGTTAATCGGCAGGCGCGTCTAGCTCTAGTGGAATGGAAAATAAAAGTCAAAACAAAACAACATACCTAACTACTGTTTTAGGGACGGTGCTCTCCAGGGGGCTGAAACGAAAACAAAATGTAGCAGCGGCTCATACACATCGATCAAGGCGAGAGGAAATAATAATTATATATATATATATATTATTTAGCATCAGCAGCGGCAAATTCAGCAGTACGAACATAACGGCCCAACCAAAACACAGCAAATCAATCAGTAACAGCCCAGAATGTCGAGAGAGTCGTCACCATGCACAATGTACAGTATAATGTATTAGAAAAAAAATGGAAATCCGTCCCACAAGCACGTCGTGTGTTTAAGTCCGTCCGTGTCTGACCACCACCACCACCGAAAGATTAGAGATTAGTCAGCGAGTGGTGTGTATTGTGTTTGGGTCTGTGCGGTTCGTACTCGTCAAAAACACGGGGCTTGGTTAATTGGGATCTTTGTACAGAAAGCTGACTGACATCACAGCAGGCCTAGAGGTGTCCATCTGGCGCGAGTTCAAATGTTAGTTAGTTTGGCCGCGCGAATCGCCACTAGCGTGTCTAACATGGTCAATCATCATCATCGGTTTGGTTTCGAGAGCCAACCACGTGTTAGTGGGCTATTTACAGTTGAGGCCAAGCTTCCCCGCCCCCACGTGTGTACCAGCTCGACGTCCAGGTCGGTGCTAACCACGAAACAAGACAGGACAGTAAAAATTTGGTTCGAAAAAAACCTGCAGGCTTTAAAGGCAGATTTTTCAAGTCTAAAACCATCAAACTCGAGGGTCTAAGGGATTGTAATAATCGCATTCACTAAAAGACAAGAAACTGCTCTTAAGAAGGAGTGCAAATTGTACGGTGCCGATTACCAATTAAAATAAAAACCTGCAGGTTAGACTTGATGCGAAACCTGGAGTAACAGTGAAAATGGACGGGGACAGCAGCTAACGGACAATCGAGTGGTACACGCGACACAGAAAATTGTCTAACATGAGTGAGAAGAAGGTAAAAAAGTTAAGATCACCTTTAGGCCTAGCTGTTGCCGGCGCGCGGACGCTCGTTCAATTTACAAGAGAGAAGAAGTAGCGCATCACACACAACTAGCGAGTTTGTTTCTCTCGACAACCGACTAGTTTTGCGTCTTCTTTCGTACTTTCGGTAAAGGCAAGGAAGGAAAAACGTCTCCAGTCACTTTTCATCAGTCGTTAATCCAATCGCACAAGATTGTTAAATTAGTAAGTACATTAGGCAGCACAAGAAGCGATTTTTTGTTCTTCGGGACAGTCAAATCAAAATGGGCATCGTTGATTATGAGTACTGCGTTCTTTATTCTTGTTAATAATGTGTATCGACAGCAAACAGATTTATTTTTCAGCCTGGCCGAGTGATTTCTCGGTCCGTCAAGAATACTTTCGAGTGGTATGTATATTATTACGTAAATATTTATAAAAATCAAAGCAAAATGTTATAATTCAACACAGAGATAGTCTGTGGCACAGCGCTGAAACCACGAGTGGTTTGGCATGCACACGCACACACTCGTGACCGCCCCTCGGACTCTCTTTGTCCGATTCAGAGTCACTTTCTTCAACAATCAATTTGCGCTCGACTCGACATTGGCGGCGGTCTGGACAAACATTCTCAAAAGCTGCGACGGTCCGTCAGAAGGAGAGAAAAGAAATAAAAAATGACACACTTTTAGAGAGAAAAAAATCAGCGAGCCGGCGCCCGAGAGGTTGGCGTCGGTGGAATACCCGAATTCGAAAACAGAGTATTCCGCGCATCTGCCTCTCGCGCCCGGCCGGCGGCTCTGCTGGAATTAAAACTACGAAAGCGGCAAACGTCAAAAAGGGTCCGAAACGGAGCACAAAATGTAAACAGTGGAATAATTGCAATGCTTACCGTTTGGAGAACCTCGACGAGAGTTTGGAGAAAAAAGAGGTGCGGGCCGAGTGGCTGATGGCCGACGTGTCCTGCGACTGGAGTGGCGTGCCCGGCGAGTAGCCACCGACCGTGGACGCGTGGTTGCGCTGCCGGTTCTGGCCTGAGTGGAAGGTCGAGCGGCTCGGCACATTCCTGGGGAACGGCTGGCGGTTACTGGCGGCGGGGGAGGCCGGGGTGCGGTTCGAGCTGTGAGACAACACGACAGAAAACACCAACATAATCAAAAGTGTCGCGCATGCAACAAGCTGGCTGACAAACTGACTGAGCACTGCTGAAGGTCCTCCCTCGTCACGCCGCGCCAAAAGCTACTCTCAACTACTTTGAATATGGCTACCGCTAAATAATGACAATAGCTTCTGTCGAAAAAGTGAGGGGCTCAAGCGAGAGAGAGCTTGCAAAAATTATCAGACTGACCAACAGAGTGCATTAGCCTAGTTCAAGGTATGATAATAATAGTTGTAATGTAAGAAGGTAGCGCTTGCTTCAGGAGGAAATCAATCATTCCAACGAGGGGTGAAAATATGTAAACGCAATCATGCCATTCGCGCATGCATCGCTTGGTTTCAAGCAACGAGTGCATGCCCAACGATCAAAGTTGTTAATATTCAAGAGGGCAGGGGAGAAGGAAAAGGCACGAAGAGGAGAAAAGTGAAACATAACAACCAAGAAAGACTATATAGATAATATTTAGAGAGAGACAGCTGCGTGGCAACACAAAACACGAAATCATAGGAGAAAGGTGTGTACGTAGAATCCTGCGATCGCAAATTTCGTACTCAAAACACTGAATATACACCTAATTACTGATGATTTAGTTACTCGATTTTAGAGAGCGGGCTGCACGCGGAAGGAGACCCGTGCACGGCGTCGTGTCACCCCCCCTGCGCGGGAGAAACGCAGGTCGAGGTGAGACGCGCGCCTATAGCCACGGTCAGTCCGACGCCGCATGCAGCCACTGCTCTTGCCTTGCACAGGGTACGCAGTGATAGTCACTTGAATCCATTTCGCACGCGGAAAGCCACAACACGAGCAGTGAGAAGCCGACTTGAAGCCTCAAGAGTGCTGACTGGTCAAAGTAATATTTTTGTTTTCTGCCAACGTTTGATCGCGATGCAAACTTTTATTTTTTATCGTCCCCAGTTAAATGAGTGGAAGTAGATAAATGCAAAATTGGAGCATTAAATTTTATCAAAGCATTTAACTCATTCTGCTCTATACTGAATGATAAAAGGATATCGACAATTTTTTAAGTTTAAATTTCCGGGATAAACAAAGGCAAGAAAAGACACTACATATGAATTGAGAATGAAAAAAATTGGGTTACCCTTAGGGAACAAAATAGAGTTGTTGGTCTCCATCAAATTTAAAAGTAATGCCTTTAGTTCCTCAAATTCTCCAGTGACGAATGACCATCAAGTGGATATGACTGCAGGATAGTGAAGTGGCGACGGGATTTTGGGTTCAGAGGGCGAGGCGTTCCCGCACGGTGAGCGGGAGTTGATTCTTTCTCGTTTAATGTGTGTTTGTGAGTGGTACTACCTTGACCTGAGGGGGTCTAGGGAAGAGTCTAGCTCGTTGGTGACGCGGCTTGCCAACGTAGAGGCGGGGCCCGTAGCACTTGCGGCGGTGGAAGAGGAAATCGAGGCAGACTTTGCGTGACCCCTAGAGGCCGACCTGCTCGGGGGTAAGGGGGGAGCAGACTCTGCCACCGCGCTGGCACAGAACAACAACAACAAACCATCAAATCCTACTCTCTTACTCTCTCTCTCTCTCTTTCTTTCTCGGCATAGGGCATTTCGCGATTGTTTGAGAGTGTGAGGTTTATGAGATTAGTGGAAGAAAATAAATGAATGAAATCAGAAAGGAAAAAGCGATAGAAAGAAACCAAGGCGTGGAAAATAAGATAACGTATGAGACGAGGTCTGTTACTCAAGAGGAGAGTTTTAATCAGTCAGGAGGTTAGTTATGATCCGTGGCATGACGATTTGAACCGGCCGCCGACTCATGTAAAACGCCTCCGCTTCACGAGAGTCACCAAAATAACTGAAACGCAACTCAAGGACGAAAGCGCAGGGGTCGTGCTGCACAACTATAGCGACGGGGTGTGCGCGCGCCGGCCGGAAGCAGGACACACACACTGCCACGCAGAGAGCACTTTACATGAGCGGCGGTTCCTCCCGATAAATTATTGAAAAAATGAGCAGGGGCAAAAATTTATTTGAGACGGGACTTACCTAGGGGTGTCTGCCAGACTACCGCCTACCGCGTTTGTCTTCTCAGTCGAGGCAGTCTTGGCTTCGTAGCTGATGGTGCTACGCCGGCCGACCGAACCGCCGGCCAGCGATCGGTTGCCAGTCATTGTGTTGGACTTGGTCACTCCTCGAGGTTTCGGGCTTGCAGAGTTGCCTGAAACCAAATGTGGCCCACATCTTAAAAATTTCTGTAGATAGAGGATTATTCTCGACCACGCTGAAAAACAAACCCAACTTTAATACCAGTCTTGGACAGTTTGGGAAAAATGATAAATGAAATTTTTAGGTTGATTTTTAAAATAACATCCTGTAATATAATTACTGGAAATTTATTTACATTGGTTGGGATTTTTATGATTTAAGTCATAAAAAAATGAATGTATGTTTGTATATTACCCCTCCATTTGGAATTAAAAATTCAAACTCATTGTGTTAGTAAAATTTATGCGCATGAAATAAAATTTACAGGTGTGACAGTTACAGGTGTGACAGTCTTGATCAATTAACCGACTCAAAATTGAAAGCAACTCATACGACTACACTACAAATCTAAGGTTCATGAGGCGATGGGGATAAATTTTCGTTTAGGTACCTGAAGTGTCCAGGCTTGGAATGTTGGACACAGTGCTCTTGGCAGCTGACGGTCTGCCTGCTCCCGAGGCGGCAGCCGACGCGGAGTTGATGCGCGCTGTGTTCTCCTTGATGGTAGCGGAGTCGACGGTGTTTTGTCGCTTGAAGTTGCTGCTTGTGACGGCAGAGTGGTTGTGGTTGGTGCCCGGGGTCAGCGCAGGAGCACCTGTGTCGCAAATCCAATAGCAAAGTTGAAAATTTTTAAGTAATCGCAGCCAGCGTCCAACAGAGACCAGATTGAAATTATATTTTCCTTTAAAGCATGCATCCTGAATTACTTGTTTAGCTAGTTACTATTTAAAATATTCATGCTGATTTTTTATCAAATAATGTCTAAGCTATTTATCAAAAACATTTTAACACCAACTCGGCTACTAAAATCAAACAGAGCCCTTATATCAGCAGGCACTGGCATGAATATATGATACGATCAGAGGCCAACGTCCGAGCGAAAAGAGAAAAACATCCAACAGATACACTGGCCTCACTCGAATCCAACTCAACAGCATCTGGCTCTTTACACGGAGCTCTATGAGAGTGTATCAAAATGTGTGACAAAAATGCACAGCACCATTCAAATTAGACACCAATAAAAAAAGCCTGAGTAACTAGCAGAAACTGTGAATATCAATCTGGCTTAGAATTATTGATAGTAAATTGTAATAGTTCCAAGGGAGACAAAAGACCAGGGCCTGCCGACCGGAGCGAAAATTGGAAAAAGAGAAAGGTCGGCCCACCACCAGAGGGTGTGGCTGCTGCAGCCGTGGAGTCCTTGGACCCTGCCGGGGACTCACGCAAGCTCTCGCCGCCTGACGAGGCACG
The DNA here is from genome assembly GCF_949628265.1 of Cloeon dipterum. Classification (NCBI taxonomy): domain Eukaryota; kingdom Metazoa; phylum Arthropoda; class Insecta; order Ephemeroptera; family Baetidae; genus Cloeon; species Cloeon dipterum. The sequence continues at coordinate 5,387,590 of NC_088789.1, read as the reverse complement.
GCGGCTGGGCTTCGAGTTGGTCGCCGAGATCGAGCGGTGCACCCCTCGGTGGCCGTGCGACGGTGACTGCGCGCTGTTGGCCGCTGCGCCAGTCGTTGAAGTCGCGCCCGCCGGCGGAATGTTGCGCAGCGACAGCGAGCTGCCAGATCTCGAACCATCACTCTCGGGCTGCATAGGAAAACAAGATTATTTAAGTGAAAAGATGTAAAATCTGGGAAAAACAAAGGGCACTATTAACATCAGTTGCTTCAGGCCTACAGCATGCAGATTTTAACAATAACCTTAAAATAAAAATAGTGTACTTCAAAAAAAAAATTTTTTTAATGAAAAATATGAGAGTAACAAAACATAGAAACCCTAATTAGTTTCTTGGGAACCCAAGAGACAATGTAAAATTTAAAGACTATCTTGTTTTAAAATGTTTTTGTTATTCCTCTTGGTTGGACAGGTATTTCTTTCAATGAGCTGCAGTTGTTTGTTAGTTTAGTATCACGGTCAAGTAGGCAAGATGGAGTAGGGCAATACTTCTTACATCAGTGGCTTTTCGGCCAAGGAGCAGGTACGTCGCAAATACATCATCGTATCGACAATTGGCCAAACTATCCTCGATTTCACTTCTGGAGTATCCCATATTCACTAGAGCCTCTGCAAAAGAAATCCAATATCAGTGACAGTCCAAGAAGGGGGTTGCAAATCAAAAGTGTTTTTCTACAGGCACACATTGTACTCATGCACACGTAAGACTAAACATTTTGCAAATTTTTCTGCATACACAAAATGATGTAAAAATCAATAGAATCGAAATAAAAAATAATCAAAATGATTGGCAACCACTAAGAGGATTCGATCCACCACTACGATGCACAAGAACCAAACTGAAAATTGAACCAAAGGTGTGTATAATACGTATGTATATATAATATAAAATGTAAGAAAGTAGAAAATTTGCAAATTGCCTCTAGCCTCCTCACTTGCTATTGCAGTCACACGCATTTTCTCGCATGCAGAGGTAGCCGAAGATGGCGTACCTATCCTCTTGATGTCCTTAAAGTCTGGCTCGGGCTCTGTGTATGGCTTCAGCTCGTCTTCCTCATAGCCCATGTTCATCCACTTGTCCTTCATGATGTTCTGTGGGGCCAGCAACAAGTCACCGCTTTTCCACTGCCCCCCGATTAATGTATAACAAAATAATGACCAATATTGCTTTGCGGGTTCCGCACGCATAAATTAAGTATCACAATTGCCAGTGCACACCCGGGGGAATTGTGAGATAATTCGGCAAAGAAATCTTTTACGTGAATATTCAAAAATGGAGCTCCTTGAATATCGCACACAATTTCTGAGCCAGATTTCAGTAAGTGCTTTTTAGATCCGGGATAGGGAAAATAAACCCCGAGATCGGTGGTGGGAAGCAGCAGGAAAGCATTATCGACACACACAAAAAACAGATTTTGGTGCACTTTTGAGGTGCGTGAGACGACTAATGTGAAATTACCTCAAGCGAGGCTCTCTTCGCTGGGTTGAGGACAAGGAACTTCTTAAGCAGGTTTTCACAGTCGGTTGACATGTAAAAGGGGATGCGATATTTGCCCCTTAGCACCCGCTCCCGCAACTCGCGCAGGGTTGAGCCGTCAAAAGGCAACGATCCACTCACCAGAGTGTACAAAATCACACCGAGAGACCACACGTCCACCTCTGGACCATCATATTTCTTGCCTGGGGAAATTTCAATTAATACTGAGACCCATGTCGCAAGGCGCACACATACCCTGGAAGAGCTCTGGTGCTGCGTAGGGAGGACTGCCACAGAAGGTGTCTAGTTTGCTTCCGGGCGTGAACTCGTTGCTGAAGCCAAAGTCGGCAATTTTAATGTTCATCTCACTGTCCAGCAGTAGATTCTCAGCTTTCAGATCCCTATGAATTATCTTCTTTTGATGGCAGTACTGCACAGCCGACACGATCTGCGAGTTGAGAGTTAATTTAACGAGTTTCTCGTTTAAGAAATACTCACTTGTCTAAACTTGGCGCGCGCCTCCTTTTCCTTCATCCTGCCGTGAAGCACCAAGTAGTCAAACACCTCTCCCCCACTGGCATATTCCATTACCAGGTACAGAGTCTTTTCTGTTTCAATCACTTGAAACAGTTTAACTGATAACAGATTAAGAGATGAGTGGACGGTACAACAAACAAAGAGACGAGAGCACTCACCAATATTTGGATGGTCCAGCATTTTCATTATTCTAACCTCTCTGAAGAGTTTTTGTAAACTACTAGGATTGAGCTGAGTTTTGTCTATGATTTTAATTGCAACCTGCGAAAACAAGAACCTTGTTATTTCATAAATTTGTTTCCAAGTTTTTGTGTCACCTCTTTGCCGGTGGGAACATGTTTGGCGAGCTTGACCTTAGCAAAGTTTCCCTTGCCAATGGTTTTGAGCAGCTTGTACTTGCCGATGTGTGGCTCGTCCGAGGTGCGGCTGCGAGAGGATGCGACGCGAGGCGTCGTGCTGTCCGCCGTCTGTAAAAACACACAAACTTGGTCAGACAAAAATCGAGAGTGGCGACAAAACAAAAAGTGGCACGCAAAAAATTTCAGAGGCTTGCTTGCATGTAGGTCGTGCCATTGCGTGAAAACCGAAGATGTGCGCTTTTTATCTCTGCCTACGAGATAACATCAAACGGACTGATTGACGAGTTGTCCGCAACGTTTGAACAACGAACGGGATCAAGGATGGTTGGGGTCGCGGCGCGTTTAATGAAGCTGCATGCTCATAGGACGATTTGCATGCGGAAACAAAACGGGCACGAACGGCAAGAAAATGTCATCGCGACAAAGGAAGAAACGCGCTCGTCTGACGTCGATTGCTCGTCAATTGCAGGAGGCGAGTGAGCGCATCTGCAGCACTTGAGCGGTAATTAGCCGGCTGCAGTGAGATAAATCGGTTTGTGGGCCAGCCCGCAGAATTCAAACTCCAGATGCAAATTTAATCTGAAACTTTGCCTGTATGATTTCAACAGATTTTTAATCAACTTTCAAAAAATCGTTTTGATATATTTTCAGGTGTTAAATTATTTAAAGAGGTAAATTTAGACCGCAACTGAAAGTTCTTAAACTACATACTAGCTTTGCATGTGAGGTTCAGTGCCTAGGGATTGTTGAAATTAATATTCGCACAGTCGAATGGGAGAATAGTGGATCCTGAGCGGTCCAACTTGGCACATTGGCCGCGCGGAGCCGTAGTGGCACCGTCTACGGGACAAACAGAGCATTATTTGAGTTATGGGGTCAGCCAGTCGCCGGGGACGCACTGCGATGATTGTGGTCGAGGAACCGCAAAGTGCCCTCTGCGTGCGTCCGGACAACAATCGGCCGGTTCTATTGCTACCGCAAAAGGTAAAAACGGCTTTCAGGCTTTCCAGGCGCGCGGCAACGGCAACCTACACACCCTAATTTCTACAGAATTAAAAATTGAAATCAAGCCGCCGCACACAAAATTGCGAATGTGAACAGCATCCGTAATATCTACTTGGCTTCCAGAATGGAAAGGACTAACGACTGCCGGGTTTGGTTGGAAACCCAAAATAAAAAAGTTGCGTTAACTCTCGAGTGGAACATATGCTATGTGCCGTGGAAAACGGTCAGTTGGTAGATGCGTTGATTTAAAAATGTTCGAGTCGCCAATTTTTCGCTGGGGACCACTAATGTGATGAAGCAGTGCCAGGTGCTCGTAGCAGAGTTAATTGTAATTTTATGTCAATTGTCGGCGATGGAGCCTTATCGCATGCAAATGATACCGCGAGTTGGCTCAGGTTGCTACGCACTCATTATCCTCGCACTGTGAAATCACGTTGCGAGATAAAGCTTTTAACGAGCGTTCTTCGCCACGCCAAAATGTGCGTTTGGGCGGCACGCGCGTATTTATTTTCGGATCGCGATGCAAACGGGCCCATGTTATCAATTTATGCGAGGCACGGGGCGTCGAAAATACGCCAGAAAATGCAGACGGCTGTGTGCAGGGGGCAGGGGACCGCAGCATTTGCATTCCAGCGTCGTGCACAGGAAGCGCCGCTTTGTTTCAGCTGCGACCTTGCCGCCGCAGGAGCAACAAAAAGCTCATCTGCATCTCTGCAGCCGCCACCGAGAGATAATCGGCCGATTAAATTACGCCATTACTAATTTGCATTTGCCATGGTGCAAAAAGGATTATCGGATGAAAAACGCTCAGCTTAATTAGAGTGGTCGCTATTGATTAAGTGTGTGTGAGAGAGAGAGTTGGGCGAGCGAACGACCTCCGACGCTGGTGCAGCCCAAAGCAGGTGCCGACGAAATAGGCATATAAAAAACCGACAACAAGGGTGAATGCAAAAGAGCCGCAATTTTCGGGGGGTTGGCACATAAGCTCCCCGACGGACACAAACGGTAGAAGTCCCATTACTCGCGAGTTAGGTGCCGTGAAGGCACAATTTGGTATTATGTATTTTTAACGTAAAATACCAGGTCTTGAAATGCGAACTAAATTTTACACTAGACCTGACAATGAGAGTGCTGCTGCCTGTTAATAAATTGTAGAACAGGATGCGGGCAACAATTCAGTAAATGTATTATACGAACGAAAGAGTTTCATGTGAGGAAATTTTAGCGTTTAGCGGATTCACAGCCCCGAAATAGTAGAAAATGAGTTTTCCGTTTAATAAATAATATCGTGGAAATCGAGTTTACGACCGATTACCAGTAGCACGAACCTGCCTGTCTACATGGAATACAAAGAGGTGGAGGTACATATACGTGCTGAAGATCGGGAGATGAGCAGTTGTTTATTTTCCACCTTCGGCAGGAAGGTCGCATTCATTACGAAAATGCCCGTGACAAGCGCTAATTGCACATTCCGGAATAATCGAGCGGAATGCCGACGGACGCGTTGTGCGCGCAAGTCGTGCAGTCGAAAAGCAGGCGGCGAATAATTGATCCCGCGGCAAGAGGCGGAATCTGATCAGCGGCAAGAGGGAAAATCTAATTGACCCCCTTTCGGCGGGGCGACCTTGGCGCGGCCAGCGGGGTACGGGGACCGGGGGCGTGACCGAGGAGGCTCACCAGACGGCCCCGGACAACGATGCGTCCCGGAGGGATGGCGGACGCGTGGTGGGCGCCGCTCCGCGAGGTGGTGGCCGTGCCCGAGAGCACCACCCCCCCGGCGGCCACCCCGCCGCGGGGGTGGTGCCTGGAAGGGCGGCCGGTGGTGGACGCCGTCTTGGTCTACCGCATCCAGCCGCTCGGACGGGCCGGACGGCGGCCCAAGGGCTGCTGCGGCTGGTGCCCCCTTCGGACGCCGAGGGCTGCGAGCGAGCGAGCGAACGAACGGATGGACGAGGGCGAGGTTCGATGCTGCTGCTGCTGCTCTGTGCTCACTGGCTCGGCTCGGCGCTGGAATCAATACGCGCGAGAGCAGCTCAAGGAGCAGCAGCAGCCGCTGCGCCCGCGCGCTACGCTCTACACACGACGGACGGACGGACGAGTCGGAACGAGGCGAACATGGGCAGCCGGCCGAATGCACTCGCTGCCACTCGACACGTGACGCCTGCAGCGCACGGTCAAAGGCTAAAGGTTAATCCGGCTGTCTGACTGATGGACTGAGTCAGGCGCGCGACCTTGCTCGGCCCGCACCGAGCGTGTTGCAACTCAAGCAGCTGCACACCCCGCGTTCCCTGCCGTGTGCGCACAGCTTCGGCCTTTCCGCGACGATTCGACACACTAGCAAAGCTGACAAGTGGTTTTTTGAGCGGTGCCCAGCTGACAAATCACCGCAAAACATGACGAGAATTTATAATCTAATCACGTTTCAGTTCTGTTTGAATTTACTACCATTTTAAGTAAATCAGTAATGAGTTGGAATAAAATAAATTTACGAATTAATTGAAACATTGTTATCGATAACCAAGGAGTGGCGCATTTGAAGAAAGAAACCAGGAAAAAGCGTTGCATGTTTCTAGGAATTCGCACCAACACGTTGTAAGCAGTGGCAACCCCAACCGCCTTGAAATTGAGCAATCCGTGTGTTTATCGAATCAGATTTTTTTGGGCAGCCAAATATTTGGCGATTAGCGCAGGCTTCCAGGTTGCAAGCACGCTCTGCAGCGTTCGTTTTGTGTGCTTGGCTTAGCTTGCTTATTATACACAAATGAGTCCGCAAATAGCTCCAGCTAGCGTAAACAGCGGCAGAATGAGAGTGACTGACGTTGAGTTGGCCGCTCTTTGTACGATAATATGGCGTACGCGGTGCGTTAGTTTCTACTTAAAGCAATTCGAAGCATGTTTGCGATGAAAATGAGAATAATCCAGTTGGCCAATTTGCTAAGTGGTCGATTTGAAAGACAAGACAATCGCAATGCGGAAACACTCATCCACGCGCGTGGCTTAAATGGAATTAGCAATTAATGCACGCATATCTGCGCGCCAATCTTTGCCTCGAATCTCTCACACATAAACGCTTTCGCCAAACAACAACAAATCGTGAATGAAATACTGGCTGAGGGAGAAAATGTTGATTCACTTTGATTGAGCGAAATCTTCTGAAAAATCCGAATGGCAACTTTAGCAGCCGATTGAATTTGTTAAAAAAAAGATTTATTAAGTGTGAATAACTGCTTCTATAAAAAAGCAGTCTTCAGCCGTAATTAATTTTAGTAAAATGAAATCAGCTTTGTTCACAACGAGGTATCATTGGGAACAAGAAGTCAACCTGTGCGCTTGAACTTTGATCGCCTGTGCTGGGCGACAAGTAGCGCTCCCAATTAAAAATTATATGCCTGTTTGCCCAACAATGACAAAGCCGCCTTGATGTCTTATTCATGGGCGGCCGAGGGCCTTTTTTCTCTATCCGGCACTTTTTCACACGGCGGTTGGCCGAGCGCGCGCATGTCGCATCCACTCGGTCAGGCCAATTCCGTCCGACTTTGATGAAAAGATGGAATAATAGGGAAGAATCAGCGGCCGGCCGGTCTCGGGCGAGTGACCGGTGGCGAAATTAATTAAACTCTCATTGAGCGCGAGCGCGTTCTTTGCAGAATTACTGGTGCATGCCCGCTTTTTCTCGGCGGCCGCGAGCGAGAGAACCAAGCAGCAGGCGAAACTGGGTCAAATAACCGCGCGCCATTTTGGAGAACGACGACGACGGCGACGGTAAAACGGACCCGGTGGGGCCAGGGGTTTGTTCGGTCGGGGTGGCAGCAACTTTTGGGGGCTTGGGCTGCGGTTACGCGACGGCGAGCATATGACCCTATCATTTTGGGCGGAATTCGCGAGAGGTCAACGCCCCCATCCACGAGAGACGCAAGATCGAAGCGACACGCGCAGGGAAACTTCTTTTCCAAGCGTTTGTCCGTGAATTGGGACGTAATTAAGCCATCTTTCTCTGCCACCCGGCTCATTATCTATCCTTATTTAATATATCTGCATACAATGATCGCGCCAGTTGCCGTATTAGGAGCCAATTACTCCGCCAAATCTAGCAAAACAAACAAGCCATTTAATCAGAGCGCGCGCGACACCGGCCGACCAGATAAAAAGAGAAGACTTATCATCGCGCCCACTTTTAGACTTGCCGCCAGCTGCACCGAGATCTCAGCAGCACGTAATCACCACTTAAAATGTGGTGCACCGTGTCCTTAATAAACCGACCGGCGGACGGACGGACTCCAGCAAGCGGCGCGCCAGCTGCTTCAACTAAACACATTGCTAGGCGAAAATATTGTTCCATAGCGTACTGAAGCCGAGTGGAGAGGAATATTTTTAAGGATAATTTAAGGAAGCGGCTCGGAAACCAAAAACCCAAATTGCAATTATTCGGTCGTCAAGGAAACGGGACTCTCAACTTATCAATTCTTATCGACTGCGTAAAAATGCGACAGCACGGTAATTGAACGGGAAAAGTCCACAGCAGGGGAGCACAAGCCATCCGCCGACTTTGATTTGAATGTGAGCACTTGGCCCGCAAACCGGTTCCGAACGCAATTCCGAGAAAAGTGCTTCGGTTTTCGGCTGGGAAGGTTCGCTCGCCAAACTTTCGCGTACTCGAAGGAACGAACAACGGGACACGACGACGTCGACGACACACACGGACACACACTGTGGGACAGCAACAACTGGAACGTCCACCTGCACACCGACCTGCTTGTCCTGCTGCTCGGCGGGATGTCTGGGCGGTAGGCCGAGGGGCGTGGCGCCGGTCGCGTTGGCGGGTGTCAGGGCCGCTGGTGGACTGTCCGACGGCGGCACTTCGCTGACGGACAACACCTTGCGAGCTGGTCTGGTCGGTGGCACGTCCGCATCGTGTCCGGAAAAGGTGGGGGTGCGTCTGGGCGCGGCCTTGACCCCTGCGGGTGCCACCACCGAGACGGGGGTAGCCTTGCGGCGGATCGCCACCGTCTGACTCTGGCGCTCCCGCTGCAGGTTGCGCACCCGCTGCTCCGTGTCTCGGGACAGCTGCCGCTTAGGCACCGTCCGGCCGCTGGCCGTCGACGAACTCATTCCGACCGACGATGACGAGTCAGCAAAGGAGGAAGCTGCTCCGAGCGCGAGAGCTGCATCGCGGCGACTGAAGAAGCAGACCGACCTGACGAAGAAGGTCCCGTAAGCTCGCCGCGGGCCACCAGGTCTGCCTGCCTGCCTCCTAGCTGGCTTGGCTGGCTGACTGGCTGGCTGGCTGGCGCAATGCAACAGGCAAGAGAGGAGAAGAAGCAGCCACAGACAGAATCGGACGGACGAAGCACAAGCACCGCACCTCGCTCGCACGCTTATCACTGATAAGATAAGTCGGCAACAGGCCTATTCACATCCCAAGAACGTTGGCGCAGACCCCTTATTTTCGGAGCCACCGAAATAGAGCCCAAAGACGAGATATAAAACCAGAAGCATAAAAAGATCACACCACGAGCCACTCCAGATGCAGTGGCCCCCGCACGAGAACCCGTTTCGGACGGCTCAAGCACCACGACACTACACGCACATATGGCACACACATATACACGCAAGCGTTTTCAAACCAAAAAGTGAGCATTCACAGTCGTATTTTGGCTGCGTTCCCAAGGAAAATATTACTCTATTTTTGAAAATATCTATCACTCTCTAGTAAATCAATAGCTGCGTAAGTGTTTTCGTATATTTTTCAGTCAATAACAGCGTCTCGTCGTGTCATCAAAACATTCCTATCTATGAATTCTAACCTTTAAAAAAAGCTGTTTTTATTTCAAGATAAAGCCTGGATTGCATTAGTTATGATTGGGATTTGTTGCGATATTGGAATCCAAACTCAAAAAGAAACTCCCATTTTTTTGCAAGCCGGCTGAAATGACTCTTGATTGGTGTGTGAAATTGCAGAGGGCTCTTTATCTGTACACTCGAAAGCGCAAGTCATATGATTGCTGCTAATTGCTTGACACCAGTGCCAATCAACCTGGCGAATTTTTATGCTTTCTTTGCTTCCAAGAACGGCCAATGGGTGTGCCGTATTTTAACTTGATTCGTTGACAAAGCTGAAATCTTGACTACGAGACGGTGTAACGCGAATTATGTCTATTGTCGTCTGGGAATTTTCTCAACGCAGATAAAGCAAGTCCCTCAACAGAGTTGCAAGGAGGTTTTCACAACTCTTTCCAGCAGTAAGCGCGTTAATTCGCGTGCCGTCTCGTGATTAACTCCCAAAATAGTCACTCGGGACACAACACTGTCGGCGGAGGCCTTTTGTTTCAGCTAACTTTTTGTGTTTGTTGAAGGCAAAAACGCACCAAAAACTGTGCTCCGCTACCACTGCGGTGATAGAGGAGAGAAGGAAAGAGAGAGAGAGAGAGAGAGAGAGAGAGAGAGAGAGAGAGAGAGAGAGAGAGAGAGAGAGAGAGAGAGAGCAAGAGAAAGAAGGCCAAGCGCAGTTTGGCGTGCATTCCAGCCTCAGTAGCGAGCGAGCGAGGTGGCATAACTGTACGGCTGGATCGAGCCATAAGCCACTAACGAACGCAGAGTGCATTCCCATGGCAGAGTTTACATTTTTCCGCGGCTCACCGCGCTAATAATCGACCGATTGTCTGTGTCCTACGAGAAAAAGTTACCTCGGGCGGTGCAGCGGCCATTAGTCATTCATCTATCCGCCAGCGGGAGAAATTTCTCCTCTCTCTTTCCAAACTGCATTGTTGGTCCCGGCATTATTATTAGTATTGCCACTTGAGGTATTCTAATTGCCACGAGACTAACGGGACCGGATGATTCGAGGCCGAAAGTCAATAAAAGCTAACGAATTTACGGGAGGACCTCTTGTGTGTTTCGTTTGATCCACATGTGAAGGCAGCGCGTCGAAACGAATGACACTTGGAGCGTGCAAAATGCAATTAAACCGCGCGCGCGGTTATTGACAGCTCGGCTCAACCAGCTAATTAACCTGCACTTTTCCCGAACGAGTTGAAATAAAACAAAACGGGTCGGCGGAAAAAGAGAAAAAGAAGGCTTCAGGCGCGTAAAGAAGCCACACAAAGGTTGGCAAGCACAGCTTTGTACGATTTCGCGCATGTATTGTTTGTTCGGCGGGCGATGCGTTTCTATGCGGAAACAAATTCGACAATTTCTGTTTTTTACCTGCTCGTCAGCTGACACTTCGTCTTTGCTGCCGAAAAATATCCAGCGCAGGGTCGAAAGCACTGACGGCAGTTTCAGACCGGCCGACTGCTCCTCAGACACGTTCATCACCCGCCCAAACTGATTGAGTGAGTTTCACCAACAGCGTTTGCACCCCGCGAGCAAGGGCTGCTAAATGGTGGGCCAGACTGCTGCCTTGACTATTATTTTCCCGATTATATAATCCACAACAAATGAGTGTGGAAAGTTTGACGAAAGACTGATCTCACAGCAATTTAATATTTCAAAACATTAAATTGTAAACAACGTGATAAAGTGATGACGAAATATCAATGGGATAAAAATTTAAACTACAAACTAGTCAAACTACTGAAGAATTTTACGCAGGTGTCGATCAAAATCATTGCATCAGAGATGGTTTAAAATAGTTGGTCTTTTGATTTAAACGATTGGCTTATGTTAGTCTTACAAGAAACAAACATTTGCCCTTATTAAGGTAATATATTTACTTATTTCATGATTCATGAGTCACAGATTCTATTACAAGGCGCAAGCAGAAATCTGTAAGAACAGAAATATTATTCGGCCGCACAATCCCAATTATTTCTCAATCAATGACTCAATATTATTTTCATAACCAATAAGTTATGTTGTCTTGAAATCTTAAGCTGTTTGCTCTCTACAAAGAAGAGTAAAATGTTAAATTCCTTGAGCCGCAGTGTGGATGCGAGATGAAATTATTTATTATATCACGTCATGAATGAGTAGGATGACAAGCGGTTACCCAAGTGGATTATATAACTTTAAATATCGAGCAGCAGGGCTGTGGGCAGTCAAGGATGCTGCTGGTATCAGTTTCACAGTGATTAAATTGACGGCATGTTCAACTTTCGCTATGCATGCATTGTTTATTTATTTATTCTCTTTTAAGGATATGCGCGCGTTTGGCACCGATTTCCGAAAGCGGAGCTATTTTTAGAGAATCCGCGAGCGAGTGTTTAGCATGCAGTCGGCCGGTTGACGTCAACAGCACACGCTCATTGCCAGCATCACAATTTGTCAAGTGGTCGTCGGCAAGCAAGGTCTCTCTCTGTTTCTCCCGGGTTCCAGAAAGCACCTTGCAAGGCCGCACGACGAGTCTTCTCAAATTTGGATGGACACTGACGCGAAAGGCTGGCTTCTCATTTTGGTTCAGGCCCAAATAAAGGAATGGCCACTGTTTTCCGCCGCTCGCGAATGTGGTGCGAGGTCACGCTCTCTGTGTTCTCGCCGGCCGGATATTGATCAGTCGGCTCGCACAAACACTCACCTTCCTTCAAACGTACAAATTTACCGCTCGCAAAGAGTTTATGGCGACAGCACCGACCGTTCGACGGCTGTTTTCCTAGCCACCTCTCACACCCACCCGCCCACCGAGGGTTGGTTCGCAATTTAACGCACCAAGACGAACAACTCGATTCTTGGCCACAGGAATGTCAAACAAAGGATCAGGTGTTTTTGAAACGAATCGATGGTGTTCTAACGACTGGCAATTATTCCAAGGACAGGCAAGCTATCTGGCAGACGCTCTGCGGGCTCTCCTCTCGTGTCTAATTGTCTACGCGGATTTGACTTTTATTTCAGACACTAATGTTTGAAAGACAAAATATTTGCACTATTGTACTTTTAATTAATTAGATTTTTTTGATATAGCAGAATGGGGTAAAAAAACTGAAAAAAAAATCATAAGTAGTGTCATCGTCACGCGTGTTTCCCGCCGAGGTTAACAGATTACTTGTTTTGTTTTTCATCAAACGAACCACATTGGAATCCACGAACGCAATTGCGGAATTTAATGAAGTTGTTTGCGTGAGTAATTATGAATCCGAAACGATCAGCGCACGATCTTGACACGAGCGAATCTACTGTGTCGTGTGCGTCATGACCCGCCACGGCCGCCACTCTGCAAATGCATCCACCCGCGCGATACGACAGGTTAAAGTCGAAAATTTGAAACATCTTTCTGTATGGGCATAACGTCAACATCGTTAAATCTATTATGATATCTAGAAATTGTCAATATAATGAAATTATGCAACTAAAATCATGTTTTGATTAACTACCTCATTGTCAATAATGAAGATAATATTTCAATAATTTAAAGCATTCTCTATTTTTACTTTCTACGCGCATTAGCAATTAAGAGCTTCTTAAGGACGACAACAATTCTAATTTAGGTTGACTACAAAATTTCTCAATGGTACTTGTAACGCAGACAATGTGAAATGAAGAGTAAAATGTGCTAATCTGGAGCGGTGGTGGGCGAGCGCGCGGAGCTTGTTGCCGAGCGTGCCCGTGTGATTGTGTATGTGCTCGATGCAGATATATTGTTGCCGCTGACGTCACTGACGAAATAAGCAGGGCGTCTCTCTGTTTCTAACTCGGCGCGGCTCTAATAATTTAATTTCACTGCACGAGGGCCGCCCATCTATGTTTCCCGAATCCAAGGGTGCGCATGCACACGTCCGCAGGGCGAGTGCAATCGCCCGTGCGATTTGATCACACAGGAATGACACAGTTATTTTCCCCCCAGCAGCTGCACTCAAGGGAAATTGCTGCCGATTATAGCAATTGTGCATGACAGCTCGCACTCGCACACATACAAAAGTTACTAGCGGAAACGCAGTCCCGATTTCTGCACGAGTTGAGCCTTACTAGCTGAGCGTTCGCGACAGTCAAAGTACTCAATAATTTCCATGGAAATGATTGTTTTCGCCTTGGTCTCGGGACTGTTTTATGACCGATTCCGCAGCGGCCGTTTTGTTCTTTTCACAAATGGTTGCCACTTCCGCCATCCGTATAGACCATCCGCGCGGGTGCTGTGAATATCAATTGTTCTATTAAAGCAGAAGGCAAAAGGGCTATTAATTGTTTTCCTGCTTATCACAGTTTGGATAAGTCGTTTGAAAAGCAAGCGCAATGCCAGCACTCGTATTGATTCACCTGGATCATATACGTTGCTTTGGCAGCAGAATGAGGTAGGGCAGTTAGTTGTTCATTTTCCTTATCGCTAAGAGGGCAGACTGAGCAACAAGGAAAATTTTAACAGTGACGCACGTTCATTTGCGGGATATTCAGTTAGCATGACATATATTATCTTCGCCTTTAAGCTTTGTACAACTCAATTTAGCTCAAGAGTTATATTCTCTGTACAGAATTTACACCCACGAATTCATGTTTTTCGTTACGATTACGACAGTCTCGACAATTTAGTGATTCACCGCCTGACGCCTGACCGAGAGCACTAGTTCGGTAGTTATAAGTAAACGCCGCCGGTCCGAGAACTGACCTGTTGCTTGGTCCTGGCGCGGCGTCGCTCCGAGGACAAGTACCTGGCGGAGCCGCCTGAGTCGGAGACGGTGGCCGCCCTGCGCCGGTGCGGCGGCTCCACCTGTTGGTCCTGCGCGGCGGCCGGTGTGGTCAGCATGGCCGGCTTGTCTGCTCTGAGCGAGTTGGTGGACGGCGAGGCAGTCCTCCTGGTGCTTTTGGTGCGCTGTAGCAGACGCAGCACCTGACCCTTGACCGAAGAGGCGAGCGGCACGATCGAGCTGTGGCGCCGCTTGGCGCCGCCACTGCCCGATGCCTCGGCCGCCGCCGGTTCCTCCTTGGGCAGCAACATCGGGGTGGCGTGACCGGACGCCGTCGACGACGCCACCTTGGCCAGCCGATGCGATTCCTCCTCGGCCGGCACCGCGAGCACACACACACGCAACACACGACACAAACGCCGCCGCTTGCTCTCTCTCGAAGCGAGCAAGGTAGGGGACCGACTGACTAAACTCGCTCCAACCCGTTCGTTCGGTCGGCCGGTCGGTCGAGGCGAGGAAGGGGCAACGCGCTCGTTGCTGCGTTCCAAGGGCGTCCACCACTGCCTTGGTGCCGATTGTCACTCTTTACCAGCACGCTCCTCAGCAGAGCCGTGCGAAAAGTGAAAGCCGATGCGTTGGCTAGCCCCTCGCGATTAGCCCGCGAGATGAGCCAGAGAAAACGATACTGATGCGTAGCTCTGTGATGATCATCACATGTTGATGTTTTCATCTCGCTTTGGAGGATCGCGCCGTAGCTTAATTTAGAACGAGGCTACACTTCCTTGAGCTCTCATAAAAGAGATTACTTATTTTTAGTACCAAACTTTTGTCGATTATGACACCGGATGAAGACCTATTTTTACTGCACTGATGTGGTTTCAGGTCGAATTATCGGACGAGTCTGAATAAGCTGTCCGATGACCCCGATTTGCTTAGCTATGTTTTCAGGAACTTGCAAACACAAAACAGATCGTTTCTAAATTGTAGCCTTTTCCTGGCAGCGTGTTTTGGCAACCGGCATTGAAATATATATTCACTTCCAACATTTTGCCTTATGTGGGTCAGGCCACCTTCTCCGCATTTTCGCGTGCGATCGGTCAATAATACACATTACACACACGTGCATTACGATTTAAGCTTTCTTGTGTGGCTTTCGGCACAACGCGTCTTTCTATTCCTAGCATAGAGGTTAAACAATCAGCGTTTTACTGCGCATCATAATTCCGTCCGCGTTATCAGTCCGTTTAAGCCTCGAATAAACAGCAGGGCAAATGGAAAATTCCTGCCTAACAATTGTTGTTGCAGAGTGGCTCGATGCAAAAGCTGAGTTTTTCTCTCGTTTAAAAGAGCTGCTGATGTTGGCGGCGGACATTTAACACCGCTCGGCCGGTTTTATACCAGCAGCGGCTTGTTATGTGCATATTGTGTTGCAAGCGGTTATTTTTTCTTCATTACACGAGTCAAGGACTCAGATGAATGGTTGGTTCAACGGGACACCTCACAATCGCGGATCGAATACACATATGAGTGAGTGTGCTTGCCTGCAAATTATTTGCTTTTCAGATTACTAATAAACCAAACCAAGTCTTTCATTAGTTCTCTCGTCATGTTGTGCGTGCGTAATTATTCACGCGATTGTTGGGAATAATGCGCTGCGCAGCGTCGATTCGAAGGCAAAGGGGCAATTTTCATTGCATGAGAAATTATGCCCGGCCGGCAGCAGCCTGCAAAGCTGGAAATTTATTTCAAGGCTGCGAGATGACTGACTCTCGCGATCGTAAATACCTTTTCTCGGTATTTAACAGGTTTGTTCCAATCGACAGCTTTAATTGGAAATCGTAGCCAGGTTAAACACACAAGAAATCTATAGGTGGCGCATTTTCAAGAAACAATCATTCAAGTCAAAGTTCTCTTCACAGGATTATTGAGTTCCTTATATATTTTGCGTCTATTTAAATTTCCGCCTTTGTTAGAAACATTCATGGAAGCAGATTGATTGTAATCTAGTTTGAGTCCGCGAGCGCAGGAAAGACTAAACAGAAACAGCGCTTTTCGTAGAACGTCGTAATCGACAAAAACAACAACAGAAATGTTTTTGATTGATATGTGATTTCGCAAACGCGCGACTGGAATCAAAGTGTTTACGATTGAATCAACCGGTTTGCGGACAGCGTCGAAATAAAAGAAAAATTCCAAGGCCTGCAACACCACCAGCTGAGCGGCTCATTTTCCAAGCCAGCGTGAACGACTGACTGACTGACTAATTGATTAATCCGGCAGCTTCGCAAGCAACCATGTGTGTGTGTGTGCGTGTGTGCGAGCGTGGCGCAAGGAATCGGCTGTTGTCTTTGCGAAAGGGTGATTCACGCACAAAGAGACCTATCTGACACGGACGCGCGCGCTTATCGCCAGGATGACGGCCTACTGATGGTTCAAGCGTCGAGCGAGTGGAAAAGGGTCTCGTTAGCCGCCCCCTTTGTTGACGTGGCACACTCATTTGAATTTTCCAGCAGCGATTCCCTGTTGCGCAACATAAAACTTGCACGTTGAATCTCTAAAGGTTGCAAGTCAATTTCAAAGCATTTAAGTGCTAATTTTAGAGATTGCTCATTGGATTTTCCAGAGCGAATGATAATTTTATTTCACGGTGCTTTGTCCATTCCTTCACTGCATTGAGTCACAGTGATAACTGATAACATTTATGAAGCTTAGTTCCAGGCATCCACAATCTTCAGATACGAAAGATTGCCGCAGATTTGAGCTTTAGTTTTGACTGGGGGCCTATAAAGCTTATTGTATCTGTTTCCCACCTGTCACATAGTCAAGGTGGCGTCAGCTAGTCGAACATGTTTTGACCATTGACTAAAAATTGATGTCCAAGACAAAAACTGCTACACAAAGTTGAAGCAGAGTAAAAATAAGAAACGAGGAAAAAATAAAATCTTTTTATCACTAGATTTGACCTCTGCACCGGAATGTCATGGCCTCCAGTATCTCAAGTCAGCTAGAACATTGAGTGTGATTTAATTTTTCGCACTATCAGAACACGTCTGATTATTTTTTCTCCGCAATAGTTTTGTGGAGAGAACACTTCTAAAAATTCAAACGATCGCTCAACGCATGTCCTTCGTTTTTCCGCCTTCCCTCTCGACAATTCGGTCGCGTCTCTATATCCAGCCACCGAGAGGAGCACGGCTCATTCCTTGCCAGGACAAAAATTCCTTGGATGGCCTTCATTGATTTGCCATCCGAGAAAATGAGCGTGCTCGCCGCGCGCAATCAACAAGTTCACGTCTTGCTGCAACTATGTTCGCGCGCATAACAATCCGAGAGCGCAGTTCAAGCGGCGGAAAGTAAGCGGCTTGCATAAATAATATCAGCCGCGAGCCCTTCACCGATGCACGGAGTCGTTATTTTTTCCCCGGCCCTGCGTCGTGCAATTGTGTCACTAGCTAAGTGGATTATTGTCTCTCTCACAGAGATATGGCCGACGAACGTGTGCAAGGGTTTCTTTCGCTTTATTGTCAGGTAACAAGATTGCTCACAGATTGCACCACGGATGGCGGCACTCGCCACTGGTAAATCGGGTAATATATAATCGGAAGAATTCGTCACTTATCACCGCATTCTTGTTTTTAAATAAATACTTCTTCAAAACAATATTAGGATCTTTATTATTGACATTAAAAAAATGACAATTTATAATTTTCGTTGAGCTAAATATAATCAAATATCTGATTGGATCCACTTTTCATGATAGCTGTCTGCGGCCAAATAAGAATTTCGATGGCATCGATTTAAAGTGCCGGCGGTAAGCTTTTTCTGCAACTCTCTTCACTTAGGGGCAGCCGAAAAGTCAAAACAAAAACAGGCAGAGGACGGCCTGAGGCGTGGACAGGCGCAGTAATTAGCGTAAGTGAAAGTCAGTGCTCCAGATCAGTGTGTCTTTTCCAACTCGGCGGTCGGCAATTTCTCCATCTGAGTGAGAGACGAAGCAAGAAACGAACGAAACGGAGAGGATGCTCGCTCGGAGCGAAAGTTTATTCGGCGCGATTTGCATAATGGGACGTATCATCCATCCGTCGGTTTGGTTCGCTCGGCGTCCGCTGTGGGCGCCTGCAGCTTGCCGCGCACCACGCCCAGATGGCAGCAGGCGGTTGACTGAGACACCTGCTCGATCGCAGACTCCACTCCCACGGAGCGATTAAATGCCCTATTAAGGGTCACGGAACCGACACCGCCGTCCGACCAGACCATACAAAATGGGCTGCAATCCTTGGCAAACGCTTGCCCCCGCTTGATTGCACACGTGGGCGACATTTTTTCTTTACACAAATTTTTTCTTTTTCTAATGATACAGCTAACTTCCGCATTGCCACTTCCTTTGTTCCTGTAGCAGACCGCTTCCTTTGGATAATCGTGCGGGATATTCACCGCACTAACTTATTTCTGAAGCATAATATTTCATTTAAGCGCCAGTTAAATTGTAAATTTTCATATTTATTTATAGAAGCATTTACATTAGATTTATGATTTTTATCATTTTGATTCTACTCGTGGACACTGGCGCGATACAATTTTAACCCAATTTACTTGAAACATGGAATATCTGTTACCACAATTATTAACAAAGTGTAATTTGATCGGCCCAGTGAATAGAGGCTTCAGCGCATTGTTCGATCGCATTGAGCGAGCTGCACTATCCCCAACAGATTGTTTGCAATGCACAACGAGCGATTCAATTTTTCAGCGGATGACAGATGCACTCGGCGAACGTATTTTATTGCTCATTCTGATCAGCGTCAGCAGCAGCGATTGGTGTTGATCGCCGCATGTATTTCCGCGAAGTGAACAGGGGCGATTCGTTCCTGGTATGTCGACGACAAAGCATAATTATGTTCAATGGATCACGCGCGGGTGGAAATGGGTTCTTTGATATTTAATGTAACGAAGCACTTTTGAGGCTTGTAGCGCAGGGAGATCGCAAATAGATGGCTTGAGAGGCGCCCCGCCGCCCTTGACCATTACGTTGGGACCTTAGTGTAATTTATGTTACATTATTTTCTACCTACGTAATTGTAACACTAGAAATTTGCATGGAAATTATTAGTACTGGTTTTATCAGACTGACAAAAAATATACTATAGAATAATGCCATCCAGGACATAACTTTTTTTAATAATGTAACAAAGTCAAAATCGTGACAGTGATAATATAGATTAGATAATTAAAAACCCTTGTGGTTTGACTGTTAATTTAAATTTGGGGGTAAGTGTCAGCAAATGTGTTGAAATTGAATTAAGGTGTATTTTAGCTGCGGAAAATGCATATTGATCAAAGTGGGAATCGGTGGGTAATCGCAGAATAATCGCCGTGCGCGAAATGCCGTGCACTTTGACACAACCGCATACCAGCCATTATTTTTCGCGCTGATGGCTACAAAGGGCGCTCCGTGTGCCATGCATGTGAGCGTAATAACAATAAAAGCGAATCGATAGGCGCGGTGACGCGGTGCTCGCTTGGCGTGCGTCGCCGAATTAAAAATTAAATCGGCCCTGCTTTTAATAAGAAAGTAAACGGAAAATTGCTTTGCTCAGTTCGCAGCAGCAGCAGCAGCAACATCGGCGGCGACAGGAGCGGGGGGGTCTTTGTCCTGAGAGAAGCCGCAAAGCAGCCTCGTTCGCCAGAGGATGACTCACTCGCGCTCACCTGAACCCCCTTCCTTCTCGTTTCACCTTCCTTTTTGCTTCATGCAGCCAGCCAGCTCGAAAGAAAGAAAGAAAGCAACAACCTGCGTCTCGTCACGCCAAAGCGAAAAACTGCCTTTTAAAATAAGCAAATTAAAGCAAGTTATTTATTATTTTCCTTATCCAAAATATAGTCACTTGAAAACACGTACTTGACAACTTAATTAGAAATTTCAAGCGTTTTGAGGCTTTCCTACGGATGATTTCGTATTATTCTTACTAGTCTCCAACTCAACAGTCGATTTTGTTATCCATCTCGTTTTGTTTGCTTCTTACACAACGCTGATAATTATCGAGTAGTGCGAAATCAAAACAGATCAAAGACCAGTTCTGCCCGGAGTAAATTGTAAACGTCCGTCGAGAAGCCTCTTTTGGCAGTACGACAGATGTCGTCACACATTGTCAGTTCCGGTCTGATTGATAATTACCGAATCGAGTACACGAAATATGGACTGCTGCTCTCGTACGGACAGAAGCAGACAAAAATGATTTGAGAGCGAATCGACGGAAAAATCAAACAAACAAATATGATTGTACACACGAGCCGAAGGTGGAATAGACGGACGGTAAGCTATCAGTAAGCGTATATGGACGGTGGAAGAGTGGAAAACAGACCTTGGTTGAGGACGAGTTGCTGACATGGTCGGCCGGGAGCGACTCGGGAACGGTCTGCAGGGTGGTCCTCATGCTTGTGGACATGGTTCCAAAAACTCAAACTGCTGCAGTCGGGTCTCAAAATGTCTGTGCTAAAGTGGTCAGAAAACCAGATGGGGGCTAGCTGCGGAGCCGCCTCGCCGCTTCGCTAGCACACATCGGACACCTGGTCGGCACCCGCGGGACGAATCGGCTCGCGCTGGCCTGGAAAACAAACAGGGCACCGTCAGAAGGGAGAACACCAGCATAGCAGGGCCCGCGGATGCCACGGGGTCGCGACGGCTCGAGTCCGGCACGCCCCTATCACACCGTCGGTGCCAGAATGGCCTTCCAGGGTGGAAAGGCGGCCGAAAGGGTCGGCCGGGCGAGGCCGACACGGGACGTCAGCCGAGACGGAGCGTTTGCGGCCGCTTCCCGGCCGCCGGAGGCTCCATCGGCGGCCGGTCGGCGTGCCGGCAGACACCTAGTTCGGCGCCGCGTCGACTAGCACCGAAACTCACCCATGAAAGTGGCGCAGATGCGGGAGATTCGGTCAGAGAATGTGACACAACCACCCTAAAACACTCATCACCGAGAGCAGTCCGTTCCAAGATGGCGGAGCACCGACTAGAATTGCGAGCCAAGTGTGCGCAGGTCTGTGGCCATCGTGCACTCCCATTGGCTCACTATTCTGACGTCACCACCGGCCGGCCGAGAACGGCCTTGTGTACCTTGCACACCTTTCAGAGGTCACGGTGTATGGAGTGGACCGCTTCGGCAGGTCGCACGCACACCGCCGAACCTTTATTGTCACCTTAATTGGACATTTATGGCCTGTCGCCCCCTCCGCTGTTATGACACTTCTCGCATTCCACATTCCACTTGACGCCCTTCCAAACTAATGAAACAAAATTATTCAGAGTCGAACCGGTGCGCGCAGGAAATAAATTATTTCATGTATACTGGGTCATAATCAATTTATTTAAGAAAAAACAAAAAATAGATTTCAATTCTCACTATGCATTGCAATAAATATAATCCAACTCATTAGGCTTCCCTGGTAGCCTTTCTCTGCAGATACTTCATCAGCGCAGCATCAAAAGCAGCACCTACAGTCCTCTTTTCCCAAATATTAACTTTAGGTTTCGGAGTTTCCTTGGGCTTTTCCTCCTTTTTCACCTCCTTCACATTCTCGACACTTTTGCTATCCTTGATCTCTACAATTTTCTTTTGCTTCGGCTCTTTCTCCTCAGTTTCAGAGTCACTGCTGCTGCTGCTACTGTCACCACTGGAACTGCTACTGCTGCTGCTGTTGCTGCTCCTTCTCACCACAGGCACAGTCTCAGGTTTTTCATTTCCACCCTCAGTCGGTTTGGGCTCATCCTCAGCCTCGTTCTCGCTGGAAGACTCCTTCCTCGTTCTGTACTTCCGTTCAGGCTTTGATGCCTCTATCTTTTCTTTAACCTGGTCCTCTTTTGACTCATCCTCATCATCCTTTTTAGTGTACTGGTCGCGGAACATCTTTCTGTAGAAACCGCTAAGGTCTTTCTGATGCGTGACGTCTGTCAGGGCTGCAAGCAATTGAATTTGAGATTAGAAAGTCAAAATAACCAGCTGAAACCCAAACCTTCCACGGCGTCTTCCATTCGCTCCTTCTCCTCCTGTTTCTTGAACTCCTCCAGCTTCGCCCGATATGAGGAAGTGACAAATTCTTCCTTGTCCTTGAACTCTTCACCCTCTTCCTCCCTCTCTTTCTGCACCTGTCTTTCAATTCTTCTTTCGTTTTCCATTTTTCTCCTTTCAGCCGTTTTCAACAGGTTTTCAATGTACTTTGGCTGCAATGCGCAAAAGGTTACCATCTGATTCCAATCTCAGGATCGATTACATACTTTTTTAGCTACGTCCTTCTTTTTTGAAGCCGTATCTGCCTTCTGCTGCTCCATGTCATCATAAACCTCGTCATATTGGAATACCGTGGGGTCCTCATCAAGAGCCCTTTTCAGCTGTTGTTGCGTCGCTCTCTTCTGGGTGCTTTTCTCACTTGCCCTCTACAATTCAAATTTTCCGTATTAAATTATTTATTTTAAAAGCGAAAAAATTAGTTATGAAAGAATTTAAAATAAAAACATCATTTTATTTGCGTACCAAAATGGCCTGGCCGACTTTCTTGCTCTCAGGCTCAGACTCGTCGCTGTCCTCTTCAAAGCATGACAGTCTAGGCTTCAAAGCTCCTCCAGTTTCCTCCGGCTCTGACTTCTTTTTAGGCACAGTTAGTCCGTACCTGCAGAAATGAATACGTTATCTGGTTTAGTTTTCTCAGGGTAAAATGAGAGAAAAGAGGATCAAAACAAAAAGGGAGATTATGAGAAATAAATTTCATATACATATGCCTTACTTTTTCTGAAATGCCATTTTCAGTTATTTCTAAATAAACTTCTACAATCGAAATTGAGACTTCCGAGATTTAGATTTCAGTCAATCTGGTTGTTGATGCGGCAAGAACAAAACGTTGGAGCTGCGAGTGTGAACCAAAACATTATGGGATGGGATTTAACTGGATTTAGCGCAGCATGTTGCCCTCTAGCCTCAGAAATATGAACTTCTTGACTGAATTTCATTACGCGTGGCGCGAAATCCACCATCGCTTGACATCCACTGACAAAAATGAGCAAATTTGTGCCAGGAAATTTTGAGCAGAAAACAATAAAGGTTAATTTTTTTAAATTAATTATGAAGACTATTATAAAAATTAGTATCTACGTGGGGCTTCGCTTTTGAATATATTTCCTTTAGAGTAAGGTCTAGCAATAAAAATGATCAAAAGACAGTTTTTTCACTAATAATTGTTCGACCAGCATTTTTAGCAAGTTTTTCCAATCTGGTTTGATGCTCCTAAACCCTTACCAACGAGTTTCCTATCATGGATTTTAAAATCGAAAATTTCATTAAACGTATTCTAGGTTTACAACACTAAAATTATTACACAGGTTCAGGTTTCGCACAATATTGAAGTCTTTTTTTTAGAAGCATGTTTATTGCGAGACACTTATTAAGTCAAGGATTGGGCCTAAATTTTCTAGCTGTTGATATGATTTTGAAATCAGCGCATCGCGATAACTACGGTCTGTTTTATCGGTTTTCCGCTAGCGTTGTAGCCTTTTTTCGTCTGTAAATACCTGACCTGTACATTATATTATGTATTTTTGACTTAGATGAAAATAAACAAGTATAATAATAAAAAATATAGGAAACTGTTACATAATATATTCAGTATTTAATTTACTAATACCATTAATACATTAAATAAACGGGCGTTACTTAATATAATACTGGTGTATAATCACTTCAATCGTCAAAAAAACAGAGTTGGTAGGAATAAGACTGGTCCTTGTTGACAATGGAGTCAATATTTCTGAGCCATTCCTCCAGTTCTGTCTCGTTTAAAAGAACATCATCCTCTTCTGGCCTACTTTCCGCCTGCTGCAGTTCGTGTTTAAAATTTGGCTTTTCACTCTGTCTGACAATGAGAGAATGAGACTCTGTGCTGATGAGGGAGGATTTACAGCAGTCACCACCTCCAAATGGCTGGCTCGATATAGTTGTTGCCTCGATTGACCCATCAAAAAAGTTCGTCCGGCACAGAAGGAATTGCTCCTTGGGTTTTGCGTACTTACGGCATCCAAAGCAGCTCTCACTGAATATCGAAAAGCGAATTTTAAAATTACACCATCACGAAAATGATTTTAACAAACATCATCTGGTTTACAGAGTGGCCAAAGAGATGGAAACCCGACCGGTACAACATCGTTCTTCCAGGGGAGGAAGATATTTAATGAAAAAAAATCAGAACAATTATTTTCTACCAACACAATACGATTTTTTGCTCTGTGTTGCGACCAAATTTATTGTTTGGTATTCAGAAAATTTGCAGATGATATTGTTTTTGTTCTGATTTTTTTGAAAATTGTTGGTCTGCTAGAAAAAGCGCGTCTTGATTGGATTGTTGAAAAATATCAATTTTTGGCTTTGCAGAAAGAGCAGCTCGGAACTTGCGTTATGGTCAGCCGTCTCTGGGCAATATTCACCGTCTTAACCCGCAAATATGGTTTTAAAATTTAAACACTCGTTAAAAAAACACACGTTTTTACCGGAGACAAAAATCTCGTGAAGGCAACAGATGGTTAATCGAGGCGGTGGAGGAAAAAACCAAGAGTCTTTCCACTGTTAGAAAAAGTGTACATGTTAAGAATAATATTTTGCCATCGTTTATAATAAACACAACAGAATTAAAACAAGTGCAAAGTCCCCCACATTTTTATAAGCAAAAAATTTTACTGATTTCATTTAAATCTTACCCAAACGGGTAAGATTTAGGTTTAGACTTAGGTAAGATTAAAGATTATTTCACTATACCCAAACGGGTATGGTGTTTAATGTCTATAAGCTGCAGCTCGGGAGAGTTGCTCAATCTTATAACAATTTCTCAAATTATCACGGTTTATAACTGTGCTCACGACTATATGTTAATTCAAGAGCTCGAGCAGCAAACAATCTAATTCATATAAAGGCACCATAAAATTTCAGTAAGTCTTTCTTATCTCTTAATATTTTTCTATCTTAAGTAGTTCATTGATAGCAATCGTGCCTTGATTTCATTTTGTAACAAGAATATTTTGCCTTGATTGGACTGTTCAATATCAAGGTTATCAATTTTCCCTTGAGCTATAGTTTTTTAATTATTTGAAAATGAGATTTCTGTCTGGTCTATTTTATCTCAGTTCTGGTTCAAATAAGCGACAAGTCCTGCTTTAATCTTAAAAAGATCTGCAACCAAACTTGAAAGTGATAGTAAACACGGCTTGATCGTGAGCAATTAAACCTATTTGGAGCGGTGGCTGATCAAGTCGACAAGTCGGTTGGCTCGCGTCGATCCGCGGCTCATGCTCTAGTCAAACTGCTCTGGGTCAGTGGCATTTATTTGCCGAGTTAATTCCGATCAGCATGGGAGTCAACGAGGATTTCGACGCAATGCTCCACGACATCGGAGCTTGCGGCCTTTACCAAATCCGACAGTACACCCTTGTCGCATTTGCCATAATGTTTAGCGCGGTCAGCAGCATCGGATTCGTCTTCACTGCCGCTATAGTGCCTCACAGGTACAATTTCATATTTTTCTTTGCTTCAATATTTCATTTGAGCGAAAGGTGCCTGATCGGAGCTTGCGGGGACGAGAGCGAAACGTCACCGTTTACGCCTGATTGGCTGTCTGAGGCTGTTCCTTTCAAATCGAACGGGCAGCCGGAATCGTGTCTTATGTTCCAAGGCTTGAACGCCACAATTTGTGAATTTGAGAGAAATGTCCAGGAGAGATGCTACTCTTGGGTTATGGATGGTCCAGAGCGCACTATACAGACTGAAGTACTAAAATTTTAATTTAATCTAAAAATATTTAAAAAAAAAAATAAATCCTAAAATTTAAGTAATTTTCATTTTCCCCCGCAGTTTTCATTGATGTGTCCTGAAAATGAATGGAAACTCGCATTAGTCGGCACACTGAACAATTTGGGTGTTTTGATCGGACTGCCCATTTCTGGATTTATTTCCGATCGGTGAGAGCACTCTAATCTTTCTTGATGTTTTTCTATTAAATTATATTTGTTGAAGGTATGGCAGGAAAACAGCGCTTGTGATTGCCCTGGTGTCTGCTGGAATTTTCGGCTTGCTCAAAACAGCAGCTACTTCTTACATATTTTTCGTGATCTTAGAAATGATGGAACCTATGTTTGGAGGAAATATCTACGGAATCAGTTTCATATTAGGTTCCAAGTCCAAACACGTTTCATTTCAATCTTTCCTAATAATAATTTATCGTAGCTCTCGAGATGGTCACTCCTAATAAAAGGGTAGTGGGAAACATGGTGATCGTTTTCGCTTATTCCGTAGGAAATGCACTCATGGGTCTCATCGCCTGGGCTGCCAGAGACTGGCGAGTGATTTTGTGGGCCACAAATGCACCCGCCTTACTTTTCGTCCTTTACATCTGGTGAGAGCCATCTCATCCCTCGCTCAAATATATCAGTTTAGGTCTGCAGGGTGCTGCCCGAGTCTGTGCGGTGGCTTATGTCGAGGGGAAGACTGGGGGACGCGAAAAAAGTGGTCGAATTCGCTGCAAAATTAAACAAGGCAGATCTTGATAAGGAGAGTATGAAAGACTGGCAGAACGGACAACTCGACAGAGTGGTATGAGCATTAATCGAGTTTACTTTGCACCACCTGTGAGTGAGAATTTTTTTTAAATAGGATACTGACGCCACAGGCAAGGGTGATAATCTCTGGTCTTCTTTGCGGCAGGTGACAAAAAGTGGTGTTTTGCTTCTCAGACTTGCCCTTTGCTCGTTTTGCTGGTACATTAATACTTTATTTGTTTTTAAAATTAATATTTTTAAACTTTTTCAGGGCGTCAGTGACGCTCGTTTATTACGGTTTGTCTCTCAACTCCGTCTCGCTGGGTGGGACGGAAAACCAGTACCTGAACTTCATTTTAACGAGCCTGGTGGAGGCACCCTCGTACTTGATCACATGGCAGTGCATGAACAGACTAGGTCGCAGGAGAACCTTGTGCCTCACGTTCGTCGCGAGCGGCATCGCGTGCTTCGTAAATCCGTTTGTGCCCGACAGTAAGTAAAGAAGCGGCACGCGCATTGTATATTAATTCGGTGCACGCACTTTCAAGGAAAGTCAGCCTACGTTTAAGTGTCATTGCCGCTAAAATTACACAACAATAGACAGGCTTCATTGATCAATAGTTAATTTAACATTTACCGTTTGCAATATCCGTAGGCAGTTGTTTCTTTCTATTTTGTAAAAAATATTGAAATTTTTAGAATCAACAAACATGTGTCAGCACATTTCATCTAGTGATGGCCACACTCATTTATTTGTAGATAAAGTCGATTTTTTACATTACTAGGATAAACAAAGATAAATAAAATTAATAATTAGATTGAAAAACTGAAGAACTTTAATTTTAGACGCAGGTGCAGCTCGATTGCCATTGTACCTGTTTGGCAAATTTGCAATAACCGGTGCATTTGACACGGTTTACGTTTTCACGGCCGAAATCTTCCCGACAAAGCTGCGAAACTCGCTGCTTGGCACGTGCTCGATGGTGGGCCGCATTGGTTCCATGCTGGCACCGCAGACACCTTTACTTGTAAAAAAACCTCCCATTACGAGAGGCAAAACAACTAACAATATCATGTGGTTTGCGCAGACGAAATTCTCCAAATTTTTGCCACTCGCTTTGTTTGGAGTGGTCGCCCTGGTTGCTGGCGCCCTGGCACTATTTCTGCCTGAAAGCAAGGGGACGTCGCTTCCGGTGACAATTAAGGAGGCAGAGGAGATATCCAAGCAGCGCAAAAAGCTGAGACAAAACCAAGAGGACATCCAATCGGACCAGGAAGCAACGAATCAAATAATTTAATCATTTGTTTTACTGACAAAACGTTGTTTTTTACCTTTCTGTACAAATTGGATTCCTTTCTTGCACTTTTTCATTTAGTCACATGCAACAAATTTTAAACTTTTAAGTGAATGATGCTGCCAGTGTACAATTTCCAAGGAATAAAAAAACTTATTTTGAGTACCATGAGAATTTCTTGCATTCATTATTTGGACCAGCATACGTTTAGGTGCCTTGTTAAAAAGTTGAAAATACTTAGATATTTTTACTTCAAACAGGCAACATAATATTAAAATAAAATAATAGTGCTTTTATATTTATGTCTAGCTCTAATGTCTAATATTCATACGATTAAGCTTTTCAGTGATCGAAAATGCACAGAGCATTTATTTGCATACAAAATGATTTGGTATATAAGCGTAGTCTCATCTCAAGCTCATTAAGTCAAGTTCTGTTAGGAGCGCTCATCGTATAGGAGAGAGTTTAACGGTTTTTGTTTTGAGAATGCAGAACCAGCTTAGCAGACAAAATTGTTTTTAAAACAAGTGTAACGCAAAATGAGTAGTATTAAACTTCCAGCTCTCGTCGATCTAAAGCGGATCATCAGAGGAGTAAAATCGATATCAACGAGGACATTGGCGCAATTCTCGGAAATTGGTGTCTTAGGGCTCTTGCAAATTATCCATTACTTTGCTATTAAGGTTTGCAATAGATTTCAGCTGTGTTAATTTTATTGGATTCGTCTTGACAGCTACCCGGGCTACACATCATGAATTTGGAAATAGGAGGAGAATTAGCTATAGGCGGAATAGCTATAGGAGAGCCCAGATTTTATAATATTTTCCTTTTAAAATAATTTATTAAAAGAAATAAAAATATTGGAACAGAAATGAGTCTTGACTGCAAATTGTATTGCAGTGGGAAACCCAACGTTGATAATTTATTTCCAAGCAAATAGCAATTTTTGTTTCTTGAGAAACAAAAATGTATTATCGTCGTAAGCCGATAGTGTCTAATAAACAATTAATTTTTAAACACCAAAAAAATTCCCGACTTCAAATAAACGCTTAAGTAAAGCTTGCGGAGACGAAAGCCAAAACCGTGCGCCAATTTTGAAAATTTCAATTTAACCAAAGCCAGCGTTTGCAGGTTCAACAGGAGCGTGTAAGAAATGTGCCATTCTTGGATTGCTGATGGACCAGAGCGGACTATTGAAACCCAGAATTATCGCGTGTTTATACAATGCGAGCTTTTATTGATCCAGATTTTTTCCGTTTTCGATGATGTGCTCATAAAACGAATGGAAACTGGCACGGGTAGGCACAATTCACGGGCTTGGGCCTTGATCGGACTGCCAATAGTTGACCTAATATCTGACAGGTGTTGATAAAAAATTGTGTTCTTTTCGTTTTCTTTTATTGAACGGAATTCGACTTGGTTGCAGAAAACAGCGCTGGTGATTGCTCTTTACATTTGGCTATGGCTTGGTCAAATAGATCTTTGGCCACAAATTACGAATTCTTCGTAGCCACCAAAGTGATGGAGGCAATATTTACGCAATCAGCTTTATTTTATGCATCAATTTAAGTATATCTAATATCCTTATACTTAAAAAAATGAATTCCATTAAAAAATGGATTTCTTCACAGGTCTTGAAATGGTCACTCCAAATAGGAAAGTTTTGGGGTATGATCGTGCTCGCTTTCGCCGTACGCAATGCTCTCGTTGGCGCTGTCGCCTGGACACTAATTGTCAGAGATTGGAGATTATGCGTTGGACATACACGTGTGGACCGGCGCTGCTCATCATAATTTATCCTATTTTTTTTTTTAAGAATACACACATCGTAAAACTATCTGTTTTATACTCATTTGCAAGATTTTACCAGAATCAGTCCAATGGCGATGGCTCATTGCCAGAGGAATATTGGACGGTGCGAGAAAAAAAAACAGATTCTGTCCGCGACAGAAATGAATAGTGTCACTCTGGAGGTTTTCTTGGATGAGGGCAAATGAACAAATTGGCCGAGTGGTTTGACAAAAACAGACTCACGTTTTGACTTTCAGACTAAGCTTCTTCAGCAAAAAGTGGGTGGCGGAGATTCAGCGCACCTGCAGCAAGTTAGCAAAAGCCCAATCTTGTAAGTCAGAAGGGCCGTCTGTTATTTTCTTGCTGGTGAACGAAATAATTTGTTTGGGGTAATTATATTTTGTTGAATACTTTTTTAATGGAGCTACATGTTTTCGAAAAAAAAAAATTGTTTTCAGGCAAAACGCAAGTTTATGTACATTGTTTTGCAGGGGGGGTTGTTGTGAGGAAATTTATAGCGAAATGGGGATTAAAAACACCTTGTAGAAGACGAATGCCCGCGAGAAATCGTGTCGTTGGTGGTGGAGGAGCAAACGGTAATCGGATATTTGTGAAGATGCGGTGTGACGGACGGCACGCTAGAAGAGGGCGAGTATTATGCGATTCTGGGGAAGGAGAGAGAGTGAGAGAGAGAGTGAGTGAGTAAGAGTATAAAAAGGGTCAGTGGGAGAGACTCGAGGAATGGCTGATTTTGAATTTTGGGATGTAATAATTCTGTCCATATTTTTGTGCCTCGCCTCACTTTTACACTTGTTTTCTAGCATTCAATTATTATCTCTTCACAAATCCGATCATCTGGCAGTGTATGAGCAGGGTAGGTCGTGGGAGGACCTTGTGCGGTGTCTTTCACGAGCAGCATTGACTGCTTCGCTATGCCTTTGTACCAGGCATTAAGACATAACGATTTAATTAATATAAAACTAATAATACAGTGTTATTTGTCTTACTTACAAATAAGGTTAATTTTGTAAAAGAAGCAAATCACAGGAGCGACCCGAGTGCTACTCTACCTTTTCGACAAATTCGCAATCACCTCGGCTGACGACACTGCGTACGTGTTCACCGTCGAGATTTTCCCAACCAAGCTTCGCAATAACTTTTTGCTCGGCACGCGTCCGATGGTGGGCCAAATTGGCGTGACACCGCAAACGCCTTTCTTGGTGAGCGCTGATTTGCATAAAACGAAAGTAGCCACCTAGCCATTTATATAATATATAAGTATATCTGTCGCAGACGCGCTTCTCTCAATGTCTGCTGTTCGGCGCCGTAGATCTGAACACAGTCACCATGGCCGTGCTCCTGTTCGAGACCAAAGGCACTTCACTTGCCTGTATCAATCAAGGTGTCCCAGCTGCTATAAAGCACCAGAAATTTCAAGTCTGTGATGTTCCACAAATCACAACTGAATTTAACGGGATTAATCAGTGATGGCGGAAAAATAGGACATATAGTTATGCGGAGATAAATAAAACACATTGTTATGGTTTACATGGCTAAAAAATAAGTGAATATAGAGTTTTTAACAATAAATTTTAATTTTATCAACATATTTACACAACATATATATTCACTTATATTAAAAACACGTTTTTTAACATTCGTTTTATTGCTGTTTCGCGCTGATAAAGATATATATATATATATATAGTTAGTTAGTTAGTTAGTAAGTAATAGTTGACGTTTCATTATAATCACAAGCAAATTGAAAACATATTATGAAAATGATCCACTTACAAGCTAGTAGTTCCCCTACAAATAGAAGTTGAAATTACTTTTGGAAACACATTACAAAACGTCGGACTACATACTGGTGACTTTTTCTATTGCTGCGTCGCGGTTGGAGGTGGTTTTGAAGGAGATTTTCTGTTGGCATTCCATTGCACCTGTCACGCAACTTTAAGTTGTTTGGTTCGTATTTCTCTTTGTGCGCCTAGTTAACGATTGAATCGAAGCGTCAAAAAACTGTTGACATTTTTATCAACAGCAGCGCAACAGTTATGTTTAAACAGCAGCCATAATTCATATTACACTGAGCTTTCTTTCCATTCAGACTGCTCACCAGACTGATTCAAAATGGGAATTAACGAGGAGTTCGATGAGATGCTACGAGAGATCGGCGGATTTGGCCGCTACCAGGTTCGCCAATACGTACTTTTCAGCCTGTGTATGATGTTTGGCTCCGTCAGCTTCATTGGATTCATATTCACTGCTGCTATTGTCCCGCACAGGTATACATTGCAATTAAATAATGTTAAGCAATTTTATGATTTTTATTCTGTCCAACGCATTTAAAATAGGCAATAATTAAATAAATTTTATGATGCCTGGAATTATTTTTGTTTCCAAATATTTTAGGTGTATGGTTGAAACTTGCGGGGAAACCAGCAAAAATTATACATTTCAAACTCCTTGGCTGAATCAGGCTGTGCCGTTTAATGACCACGGGGTGCCGCATTCGTGTCTCATGTACCAGTCTCTCAATGACTCCTCAAACACATGCAGTTTTAATAAGGACGTTGAGGAATGTAGCTCTTTGGTATACAACGGGGAGGAAAACACGATTCAAACTGAGGTAAAATTAATATGAAAATACAGTACATTAAAAATTACTAATCTCAATGAAAATTTGTACAGTTTGGGTTAGCGTGTCCAGATAATGAATGGAAGCTGGCACTGGTGGGAACAGCTCACGGTTTCGGAGCAATGATCGGACTGCCATTAGCTGGATTTTTTTCTGATAGGTGTGTATATCCTATTCAACAATTATTCGATATATTTTTAAGAAATCAACGGTATATTTCCGTAATTTAAAATTACTTTTCCAATTTTTAGATTCGGAAGGAAAACTACGCTGACGATAGTGCTCGTCATGTCAAGTGTATTGTGCTTGGTGAAAACCCTCGCCACTAATTACGGAACATTTATGTTTCTGGAAGCGTTAGAGGCTATTTTTGGTGGAAATATTTTTTCCATCTGTTTCATTTTAGGCAAGTTTATGAAATACCAATTAAATTAATGCGGTGACTCTCATGAAAATGTCGACACGCATTTTTGGTAGCGGACTTTATTGGTTAGATGCCTATTTTCATAGTTTTGCGCAACGTATGAGAAGATAACATAGAGTCCAGTCAAAACATCCTATTGACTATTATTATATTGCATGACCTTGGCAAATCTGTTTTTACCAACGGTTTATTTTTTTCAATGTTGCGTGATTTTTTTCCAATCGATATTTCTCCAACGAAGTTTTTTTTAGCAATGATAGCAAAAATGAAACATAAATAACTTTAATTGGAATCACTGACGAAAATTATGTGTAATTAATTTGACAATATTCTCTTAGCCTTTGAGATGGTCACTCCCAATAAGAGGATCCTAGGGTACATGGTGATCGTGATTTCATTCGCCATGGGCAATGCTATTGTCGGAGGTGTCGCCTGGGCTGTTAAGGACTGGAGATACATTTTATATACAACTTGCGCACCGGCACTGCTTTTTGTTTTTTACTATTGGTATATTAAAAAATAATGACGTGGAATTAATGGGCAGTTTTCAATGAGGGATTTTTTAGGCTCTTGCCAGAATCAGTGCGTTGGTTGATTGCCAGAGGAAGGCTGGGCGATGCCAAGAAACAGATTCTACACGCAGCTAAAGTGAACAAAGTCACGCTAGGAAAGGAGTGGATGAAGGACTGGCAAAATGGACAAATCTACCGAGTGGTAAGAATAAAAACTGTTCAATATAGATCTCCATTGGTTAATTTGGTTGAAAAATATAGGATAAGGAGAACAACGGAGACTCTCTGTGGAAGTCACTGAAGCAAGTCAGCAAAAGCCGCGTCTTGTTGGTCAGACTGGCAGTCTGCTCATTTTGCTGGTAAGCATTTAGCCACCTATACTTTCTTTGTTAATTAGTTCAAATTTCTAAAGGATCTCCGCGGATCTCATCTACTACGGATTGTCTTTGAATTCAGTTGAACACGCGGGGACGGCCAACAAATATGTGAACTTCATTCTAACAAGTATGGTGGAAGCTCCTTCGTACATTGTCACCTGGGTGAGCCTGAAAAAACTTGGGCGCAGGATGACTTTGTGCCTCACATTCCTGCTTTGCGGGGTAGCCTGCTTCGCCAGTCCGTTTGTGCCAGAAAGTAAGTGATTAGAACATGAACCCGTCACTCTTTTTACTGGCCTCAGTCAGAGGCGAAATGTGACGTATATTTGAAGAGGAAAAACTTGTAAATATCACCGACTCGTTTGGGATTTCCAGGTTACAGAGCAGTCCGTCTTCCCATATATCTTCTCGGCAAATTTGCAATCACATCCTCTTACGACACGCTCTACGTGTTCACCGCTGAAATTTACCCAACCAAGCTTCGAAACTCGCTTCTCGGCATTTGCAACATGATGGGCCGCTTCGGCACAATGATTGCTCCGCAAACGCCCCTTATGGTAAGCTGCTGATTAATAAAATAAGAAAAATTAAACTCGTGACAACTTTTTGAATTTTCTTAACATTATTTAAAATTTTTCTCATGAAAAATTGCAGAGCCGCTTGACACCGCTATTTCCACTTGTGTTTTTCGGTGCGCTGTCCACGGCTGCTGGATTCCTGGCACTTTTGCTGCCGGAGACCAGAGGAAAACCACTGCCAGTGACGATCAAAGAAGCCGAAGACCTGAATATGAAGACCGTACAGCCAAAATCAAAGGGAAAGCCCGTGGTCGAGAATCAAAGTGTCGTTACTAGGTTTTAATTATTATTATCAATACTTGATGTTTTTATAAGTGGTATAATATTGATGCATATACACATTTGTTTTAAATATTTGACGTAATGTTTTAAGGTAATGAGAGAGGTATGGCAAGACTCGTTTCATATATTTTACACCGTGAATATAAAACAATTAAAAGACCTCATCATTAATTTATGATATCATTTCAAGTGATCGTTTTAAGCCGAATTTGTGTAAAATGTTGTAAATGAATAAAATTTGCTATTTAATGAACCTTTGGTTGTCCCGAGACTTTTATTCGCATGAATATAGTCAAACCTAAGCTATATTTGTTTTCTCTTTACTTCATATCCTTGGTGTACGTTTTAGTTATCTAAAGAAACCACTTGATACATAAAGCAATAATGCTTGGACGAAACATTGAAAGAAATTCCCAATTTTGAGAGCTGCGCATTATGGCGAAAGATTTGCTGTTCCATTTTATTAAATTCCATGCTATGTGAGAACCCTCTTGTTTGCTTCATACATTGCGATGTGCAGTTTTAATTGAAGCGTTGTAAAAGTTGTTGACATATTTATCACTGCAGTAAACAAAGCAAAATTACTATTTAAACAGTCATATCACGTTGCGATTTTGTCCCCCATTCGGACAAAGGCGCCGTACCAGACTGGATCAAAATGGGCATCAACGAAGACTTTGACGAAATTTTGCGAAACATCGGCGGTTTTGGATATTTCCAAATGCGCCAATATTCGCTCTTAAGTCTTGCAATGATGTTTAGTTGTGTCAGTTTCATTGGATTCCTGTTCACTGCTGCTATCGTTCCGCACAGGTATGAAACAAATCAGATAGCACAAATACAGCGGAAATAGACTAAATATCGAGGCAGCAAAGTGCGATTTACCTACTAATTTTAAGTTCATTTTATACTTGATATATAGAGAACAGCTTCACTCGACTCTATTTGAAAAAAAATTGTTAAATACTAGAAGCTTACAATTTTTTTAAATTTTTTTCTAGATGCTTGATTCATTCGTGTGGAGACGAGAGTTTAAATTCACCGTTTTTGCCTCCCTGGCTACACGATGCCGTGCCTTTCAATAGGGACGGAACGCCCGAGTCG